>NW_027495223.1:0-160000 GCF_021521415.1 Bidens hawaiensis | reverse complement strand
AATCATCGTCAAAGGGATTAGCCTGGTTATGCCTGAAGTTTTTCCTGTAGGTATTATGAGGCATATGAGGCATATTCCTCTGATAAAATCCATAATAAGGAACGTATGGATAATGTGGACAATTTCTGGAAATATGACCGGGAGTGCCACAGTTAAAACAAGTTTGACGTTTTACATAGAAATTGTTTTGGGTAAATCCTTGTCTGGACTGGTTGTGTGGACCAGTTTGCCTTACCTGATGTTTGTTATTTGACACATGGTTTGACTTACTGCCTTGTTTGTCATTAGAGCATCCATCTTTAACAAACTTAGGCGATGAGTATTTATTTGAATTTTTCAATCTCTTAAACTTATTAAAAACCACATTATCAGTGTTCAAAGGTTTAACGGAATCAACCACACAAGTATCTTTGCTCTTAAGAACAGAGCCCACACAAACAGTCGGAATAACAGAATTCAAAACAGGTAAATTTAAAGGAACATCAGAAGTAATGTCTTTATTAATTGAAACACGAGACTCATCATCTTCATCAGTCCAATCCTCAATGATTAATGTATCTGCACATGAGGCAATTACATTAGAATCGTTCACTTTTGAAGTGGACGCAATAATTTTTACTGAATCGATCCTTTCATTGTTAGCAGGTTTACCATACTTCATATCCTTAATCTTTTATTCCTGCTCTTTGGTAAGAGGAAGACCTATGTAGTTGTCATATGGTGGGGATACCTGACTATATCCTATACCCTCACTCTCATTCTCTTTCCACCATAATTGATTTTCAATCATAAAATTAACTACCTTACTGGATCCATCAAACTTTCTGAAATCGAATTCAGTCCTTTTAAATTTTTCAGTTAGTATTGAAATTTCTAATTTAGAGGCTTCTAGTTCAGCAGTTAATTCAACAATTTTTTGTTTTGCATCTAGATGGTGGCAACTTTTCAGGCTAAAATCTGATTTTAGTTTGGTAAAATCCTTTTTTTTGTGCCTCAATTTTATCAAGGTAAGCTTTCTCATTTTTCTTGAGTTTATGGTTTTCAGATTTTACCGTTTCCATATTTCTAAGCAAGTTATCATTATGAAGCTTATACAAATTTATCTTATCAATGCAATCTTGATAACATGATTGGAAACTTACCTCAGATGAGCTGGGAGAAGTGAATGCCATGAACGCGAATTGAAGTTCCTTAACTTGTTCCTAATATTGAGAGCAGCCATCTGATTAACCCAAGAAAATTGTTGAGCAACCAAACCCCTTTCACCATTTCCGGAGCTACCTCCAACTTCTCCTCAAGTATTTCCCACTGGAACCAATGCCCTTTCTATATTTCCTTCCTTAGATGGGTTGGTACATTCACGAGGAAAGTGACCCGGCTCGTGAAAATTGCAACACCTCAGAGTGTCTTTGTTAAAGCCCACCTTCTGATTATTTGGCATATTCCAATTATTTCTTCCCGTTCTCTAGGTAAATTTTTTGGCACGAAAGACTGCCAAGGCGATTTGCCAAGAGATATCCATTTCTTCTACATCATCTGGATGAATCCGATCAAGTTCAGCATCAACTACAGGTTGAACCAAATCTCCAGCAAGGAATGCATTGTAGCAGTTCACGAATCCCGCCATTAGAGTAATGTTCTCTTGAGTTTCCTTAGGAATATAGGGAATCTGACTGGAGTTCTGACCAGGTGCAACACTAGATGATTGGGGTTTAACATTAGCAACAGGAGATTGGGCAGAAGTGAAAAATACTTGAGCTGGTTGCGGTGAGGTTGAGGATGATGGATTCTGAGTGGATTTAAACATTTGGAAGTTGCTTTGAGGTGGAAGTTGTTGTTGCCCCTGAGTAGTCTTGAACATCGAAAAGTTGTCATGAGAGATGAGTGCATTATTGGTAGCAACACTGCAACCAGCTGCACTGTAAGAGTTTGCATGGTTTATGGCACGTTATTTGTCATCCATGTCACATGCCTTAATGATAGCCATCATCTCGGATAGTAACAACCTGTTGAGATCTTTTTTCTTTTTGATAACTGCAACATTCATATCCCAACTTTTAGGTAGTGAATTCACTAATTTATTGTTTATTTCAGCAGTTGCTAGATAGATGCTCGCATATCTCATCTTTGTCACAAAGGAAATGAACCTGTAACATCCCGAAATTTCTAAGAATAATATTTAATATATTATTTATTTATGGTGAAAAAGTTTACTTAAGCTAGTAGAGAAATAAAATAATAAAGATGGAAGGATAAGTAGGCTAATTAGATAAATTAATTATAGACCAAAAAGAAAAGATGGACCTAAGGTCCATGGGCTTAAGGGAGTATAAATACCCCTTAAAACCCTAATCCTTTCCATTTCCATACATCTCCACACCATAGCCTACACCATTAAAACACACACTTAACTCAATTCCCGTTTTTGAGAAAACCACCCATAAAGACAAAAATATTCCCGGAGATCTAGCCGTCAGATCGGTCTAAAATTTTAACTGAGTGTTCATGGTATACAAATGAAGATTTTCACCGAACAGATTTTCGATCAGAGGTATCTCAAAAATGAAGATTCCGGCAATTGTTCAGCTTTTCTGGCGACTGTAGTTACAGTTTCTGGTGAAGGTGAGCTGATGGTTTTGTAGATCGGGGCGAGACGGTTCCGTGGCCGCTTGAATCACTCAAATCTGAGTTCGTTTGATATGGTTTTGGTCTATTCAAGTGATTCGAACAAAAACATCAAAGGTACGTTTTTGTTAAAAATGTTTACTTTTCGTGTACGGATTTACATGAAAATTGATAGGATGATAGATCGGGTCATGATTATTGATAAAGTTATGAAATTGATAGTACACAGGTTAGTTGCTCGTTTCGGGTAAAAGAGTAGTGTTCGGTTTGCGAAAAGGACGGGTCAACGAAGTCGGTTTTGCATGAAACTTGGTAGGATAGTAAATCAGACCCTATTATGTGAGAAAGATGTAAAATTTAACATAAATAAGTTGTTTAGAATGAAAAACGGGTAAATGGGGTAAGATCCCGATTTTCCGGCGATGACAGCGCCGGAAAAACGTATATAAGGATGAAAAGAATATTAAAACCCTAACCCTAATTTGTTATGTGAAACTAACGAATTAAAGGTAATTCATTAACGGACTAGCCTTAATTCGTGAACTGATTCGTCAATGAAGGAATGACGAACTAGCTCCGATTCGTTAAATAATTCGTTATGATGATTCGCTAAGGAAGAACAACGAACTAGCTTCAATTCAGTTAAGCCAGTTCGTTATAAAATATTAGTTCGTTATAAAGAGTCCAGTTCGCTATAAGGGTTAATTCGTTATAAAGGCCAATTCGTTTTGTGGCCATTCATTAAAGACTAGGATAACGAATAAGATAATGTACGATAGCGAATTATATAACGAATCAGGTGATTCGTTACTCACCCAGTTCGCTATATTCTGAATAACGAATTAGAAGTTTGAAAGAATGACAGAAAGGTCCTTGGACTTAGAATAAATGGTTTAATTACATATTAGCTCCTGGACTTTATTAATTTATGAAAGATACCTTTAAATGTTAACATGTAACGATTAACTAACCGGGTAATGACTCAATGGAGTAAAATCGGCTTAGACGCTTAAGATTAGTTAATTAAGCGGTAAGAAGGGCTAGAACAATATTTAATATTGTATCTATTAAACAGTTAGTCGCGCACAACAAAGGAAGGGAATAACCTTGAACGGCGGACACAACCGAGATCAGGTGAATTTCTAGCCCCATTTTCCTTGTTATGTTTTCGGGGCTGTGCGCATACTCGATGTGATAGTTAATACACTTACCTTAAATGGTAAGTATATGTCATGTATGATTTATATGTTATTTATGTATATCTTGAATGTGAATGAAAGCTTGTCGGTACGTGAACGATCTTCGGATATTGCACGTATTGACAAGGGAGGTATGTGTGTCATAGTTGAATGTGTATGATAGATATATGTGCAACATATGAATATGCATGAATGATTAAAGAAAGTATATGTATGTTACAGGTATGAAGATAGTATACTCGAAGATGAAGAAGTAAGGGATCAGACCCTAATAATATCTGAGATAGAGAAGAAAGGGATTAGACCCTAATAATATCTGAGATAGGGAAGTAAAAAGGGATCAAACCCTAATAATATCTAAGATAGACAAGAAAGGGATCAGACCCTAATAATATCTGAGATAGAATGAACAATAATTATATAGTATGAAAGTAATAAAGTATGAACGTATGTATGAAATTATGTAATGAAAGTAAGTCAGTAAAGTAATCATTATGTATCTTCGGATGCATGATTGAAGGTAAGAGTATGTATTATATGATATATAATTAACTAGAACTCACTCAGCGTAGCTGACTTTTAGTATGCACGCAGGTGAGTAGAATGAGACAGCTGGCTTGAGCAGGGACACATGACAGAAGAATAAGAGTCTGGCATCTGAAGACTGATGATGTTTTATACTTATTGTTTAAATTTTAAAGACAAGAATATTTTAAGACAAGTTATGGTTTATTATTGTTATGTTATTGAAAGTTTTATATTCCGCGCAAAGTTTTAATTAACTCTGATATTTAGAACTGTGTTTATGAGTAAATCCAACATCTAAATGTGAGGCACCGGTAACGGGGCCTTACAGAACCTATGAAGCTGAGTCTCTAACGATTCTCCCAGAACATGATTGAACATATTAAATTTTGTCGCAGAAAATCTTGACGACTCCTCTTCATGTCTTCATTTCCTTCATACACCTCAATCAGTGCTTCCCATAGTGCCTTAGCAGATTGCAGTTCTCTAAAACCCAGGACAATCTCAGGTGAGAGTGCCATAGTCAAAGTTGAAAGTGCCTTTTTGTCCTCTTCTACTTTAGCAAAATCATTATCATCATACATTACAATAGGCTTCACAACAACTTTAGTAGAGTTCTCACGTTGGTAAGTGATGACTTGGGGCCCACTAACTATGCTTCTCCATATTTTGGCATATTTCATCTTAACATACTTCTCGAATCAAAACTTCCACTCGCTAAACCCCTCTTGAGACAGTAGAAGGGGCACGCGAGTGGTGGTCTCCATCATGGAGTCTAGTTCTTGATGGAGTGAAGCATTAGAAGACCCATTACCATTAGTTAAATGATCCATTTTAGTTTAATCAGTCCAAATGTAAATTAAGTCCAAAAATTCAAAAGTCCAATACACCAGGGCCAAATATGATGGATCAGGCCCAACTATGTTCACAGTCTGCGTTGACCGAGAACTGAACGCGTTGACCGAGAACCAATGATGTTGACCGAGAACCAAGAGTGTTGACCGAGAACCAAGGATGTTGACCGAGAACTAAGGATGTTGACAGAGAACCACAGAATTTGACAAAGAACCCTTAAATCTAGCCGAAAACGATCAGATTTCAAAAAGAACACTTTAAAGATTGGCTGAAAACCCTCAAATCTACCCGAGAACTTATTATACTAGCCGAGAACTAGAGAATCAGTTGAATTTTGTAACAAATAACTCCCTGAATTAGCGGGATTTGAATAAGTTCCAAAGATAGCACAATCTTTTACCAAAACAAAATCCCTTTCCTCTTCTCCAATTAAAAACTCGTCGGAAAACAACCAAACCACCGAACACTTAGATCTTGAATCCGTTGATATTCACAATAACGAGCCTGAATAGGTCAAAGGCTCTGATACCAATTGTATGTCCCAAAGAAGGATATTTCAATATGATATCATCACACCACAACGATATTGGGAAATATATCGTAAGGTGATTCAAGACAAACAAGCAAAAACGTGAAGAACATAATGGGATGCTTCAAAACACACGTTGTATTAACGTCGGGTGCTTAAGCCTTTGATTACAATACTCGTTCCACCAACAACAAAAGTGAACGGCTAACTTGAAAACCCTATACACATATTCTTTATATAGGATAGCTAACAACCAAGCTGAAAACAAAACCCGAAGCCCACTGAGATCCTTTAAGGATCTCGATTTACATACATAATCCAAAACCAAGACTAAGTGACATAGAACTAAGTACAAACCACCAAAAGTAGACCCAACACCCCTTAAAACACTGCATTTTCTTTACTTTTTTCAATTAAATAATATTTTTTTATATTTTTATTATTACATTTTCTCTCTTTTACACTCATAACTACTTTCAATAAAATATTAAAAAGTTACATAGTGTGAATAATGTTTCTTTAAATTTCCTTATCATAAAAGTTTTTCTATTTTCTCTATTCACAACCACTTACAACTATTTTATATAATATAAAGACCCTAGTCTATTTGGTATGAGGTAATGAAATGCGCTATGGAATGGAATGGACGAGGTAATGGAATGATTCATTACTATTCCATTGACATGTTTGGTTACCGTGTGAGAAAAAAATGAATTATTAGTTTTTTATTTTATTTTTTGGTAAGCTAGAAAAAACCGGAATAAAATAAAAATGGTAGTGACTGGCGGTAAGATGGTGGTGGTGGGCGGCGAGCAGTAATGGTGGTGGCGGTGGTCGGTGGTGGTGATGAGCGGGAGCGATTGTTGGTAGTGGTAGGTGGTGGTGATAGTGGGTGGTGGTGGCGGTGGTAAGTGGCGGGGTGGTGGGCTGTGATGGTCGGTTGGTGGTGGTGGTGGCAGTGGGCGGCGCTGATAGGTGTTGAAGGGTGGTTGGTGGTGGCGGAGGAGGTGGGTGCTGGTGGTGGCAGGCGGCAGAGCGGTTCGTGGTGGTGGCAGGCGGCGGAGGTAGGGTGGTGGTTGTCGGCGGCGGCGGAGGCGGGTGGTGTGGTGGCCGGCGGCGGAGAAGTGGGTGATGGCCGCGGTAGAGGCGGTTTGGTGAGAAGACAATGGGTAATGTTGGTGGGTGGGTGGTGGAGGTGATATAGTGTGAATGAGGTATATAATGAAAAGAAACAAGGGGGTGAATGAAATGAATTTAGAGTGTTTTAGGATGAATGAAATGGACATGGTAATGGGTAATTCCATTCCATCGACCAACCAAACATATTTTTTTTATTCTATCTTAGTGGTTGATTCTATTTTACCTTTTATTCATGCATGTCAAATACTATATGGATGAATAAGGAAATATATTTAAAAAGTCAGATATTGTTTTACTATCGGACATATGTGTAAAGACAAAAGTGAAAAGTTTGTGAATTTGTTGTTGAAGTAAATAAGTTAATTATAATACTTTTTATTATAAAAGAATATTAATCACAAACTCTCACATAGCTTTACGCATTTGTCTCAAGGCTAGAAATTTAACTTCTTACACATTTGACTTGACTTAATCCATGACTTAATGGATTTATAGAAACACATATGTGATTCTACCAACTGTGTAAGAACCTTAATATTTAAGAAAATTGGTTTTAAATAATTCAAACTATGATTTATTGACAAATAACAGTTCTAACTTAACATTTGGTTGATGGCGGTTCCAACTAAAGATGTATTTATTTCTAACAGTCTGTGACTAACGAAATGTTAACTCCGTTAGTCTTTTGTTTACGTGGCACGCATAGTTGTCAAACATTTACATATGCGGTAGATTACGTGGCATTTGTCTTTTTATATTATATAATACATTAAAAATTATTTAATCCAACCTAGCCTACCGTCACCCCCTTCCGCCACCACAACTTCATCTTCGGCTATCCGGATAGCCACAATCACCACCTTCACTATAAAGCACATTTTTTGCTTAAAAATTAATAGAGTTTAATCATTAAAGTAAGCCTAAAAATTGGATTAACCTTACATCGGGTGTAGTTTCTTAAACCAAAAACGAGTCTGCTACCGATTCATCTGAAAAGATAAAGCGTTTCAGAAAATTGAAGCCTATACGTTCGCAATTCATGTAAATACTGCAAGTAATCGAAGCTCTCCGGATTTACGAAACCTAATATAGATCTCAGATCGATGACGGAAACCTGCAACTCAATGTTCCGGTGACACAAATGCATAAATACGGTGATTGATTGAGATCTTGAGAGATAGAGAGATCATAGGGTTCCGCCCCATGTCTGGTCTACACGGTGATGACAGTGGTGGTCGGAAGAGTCAGATAGGCGATCACACCTGAATCAGCTGATGGCCCGGAAAATTAAGCAATGGTGGTGATGGGTTGGAGATGGAGATTGTGTTGGTCATGGGCTGAAGATGGAGATGGTGGTTGTTGGGTGTTGGAGATGGTGTAGAGGAGATGAAGTTGTGATTAAATATGTTTTTAATATATTATATAATATATTTATAATAATT
Organism: Bidens hawaiensis; assembly: GCF_021521415.1. Lineage (NCBI taxonomy): Eukaryota > Viridiplantae > Streptophyta > Magnoliopsida > Asterales > Asteraceae > Bidens > Bidens hawaiensis. The sequence goes on along the minus strand of NW_027495223.1, from coordinate 151,685 downwards.
TAAAATGATACACATGCCACGTAAGCAGTCATATAATTAATTTTTGATAGTTATGCGTGTCACATAAGCATAAGACTAACGGAGTTAGCATCCCGGTAGTCGCGAATTGTTGGAAGCAAATACACCTTTAGTTGGACCGTCACCGGCAAGTGTTAAGTTGAGATTGTTATTTGCCAATAGGGTATAGTTGGGATTATTTAAAAAAATTTTCCTAATATTTATCTTCATGAATGTGATATAATGTGGATAAGATCATTATATGTCGATGTCAATATAGTGTATCTATAAGTTATTAAGTTTGATGTCATTAAGATCATTGTATGTCAAAACAAAAACAAGTATGCTAGCTTTAACGGTGACTGTCGCTAACATAAGTAGCCATTATGGAAAATAGTTAGCTTGCGACAAACCTACAAGCTAATCTTTACATAGTATATTAATTAGACCATTTTTATGTTTATCTTCCTGAAAGTGATATATGTATGTGGCGATTGCTAATCATGTGAATAAGATCATTATATGCCGTCGATATAATGCATCTATATAAAATACTAACTTTAAAGTATCTGTCACACGTGAGATGATTCAAATATAAAAATTACAAGTAAACAAATACTTCATTCGTCCCATTATAAGTGTCATATTTTGATTTTTCAAGTCTTTCTTGTTTAACTTTGACCTACAATATTTTTATTTGTGTTATATAATACTTGATATAAAATATAAGAATGGATTGGGTTTTAAATATATTTTACATTGATATAATTTTAATCAAGTATTATATGACACGGACAAAAATATTTACGGTCAAAGTTACAAAAGAAAGACTTAAAAAGTCAAATTATGACACTTATAATGAGACGGAGGGAGTAATTACATAACGTATATGAAAAATATATTACATATATGCTTGTATATATACTATGTATACATAAATTATTTTTATTTTTATCACAAAATATTTATCAATTTACCACCCATCAAAGGAATACATAACATTAATTTCTAACGATTGATGTTCTTCAAAAACTATATTTTTCTAAGTTACATCGTGAAAAAGATTTTGATAAGTTTCAGTGGTCTTCTCGACTTTGTCATAATGACAACATAACAAATTAACATGTTAATCTATTCAATTTTGTGAATATTTTGCATCATTTGAGCATAGTTTTACATGACATGCTTCACATATAACGTTCTGATCACAATTGAAGGAAAAGTTAATGCTGACACAAATATTTCCAATTTGATAAAAGTTATAAGCATAGATAGGCCTGGGGTGGCATGTCGAAGTGTTCGCAATCATTTCTTAAATTAGTCGAGGGAAAAATAGTCAATTTGTCAAATCTTGAATCCTTAGATTATTTCGAAAAATGCCCCTAAAAATAAATTTGAAACCTAAATAATGTTTAAAATTCAAACTTTCATCCGTTTGACATTTTCAAGTCAACACTTTGAACTCTTAACAAATTTGACGATAGCCCTATTTGCATTCTCAAACTTTAAAAATATTCAGATTTCCCATTTTTGACCTGTAACAAATTTTGACTTGAATGTAGTTAACTTGTATCAAACAATCTATTTACCAACTTTTGACAATCAAATTTAACCTGGAAGCCACCTCTCTATCCCGTCGGATAGAGGTACGGTGTGCCTACATCCCACCCTCCCCAGACCCTACTTATAGCTTTGCTATTTGTGGGACCCCACTCGGTATGATTGATTGATTGATTGATTTGACAATCAAATTTAAGTTCCACAAAAAACACGAAACAATCCTTGATAAAAAATCTAAGAAATTAAATTTGATAAAATCATTACATTTTAACATATATATAGTTTACTAAATTAACCGACAAAATAAATGGAAAGATTTAATCCATATATTTATAATTTATAAATTTATACGACGACTATGACAACAACAATAGATACATGGATTGATTTTAAAAAAATGGATTGAATTTTAAGCATATATTTATAATTTAATGATTAAAAAAATTACTTTATAAAATGAAAGAATATTCAAGTTTTTGTTTTTCTTTACAATCTTCTACAATATACATAGTAATGATAACATTTGCAATTATATTCTTTCCAATCTTTGACAAACATGGTTTGTTGTTGATTTTTGAATTTCACTAAGTATTTTAAAAAATATAGTAAATAATATGTTAATATTTAATTATATAAAAATGTATAGATATAATATAACTAAAATGTAAAAGTAAAGTGAATTATTATTGATCTATTACATTATTAAGATCTTAGTTTTTAAGGGAAAAAAATTGTGAGAATTAATCAAAAGATGACAAGTATCCATAGTTATTTTATTTTATTAGTATAGAGAGATATTGAGATTCATGGTCATATCATGGAAGATTGATGCAAATAAGATCACTATACATCAAACTAAATTAATAATTCTTGCTTAAATAATGAGTACTTGCGTAAATAGCCATTATGGAATATAAGAAAGACTTGATTGCAGTTTTGGTTCATATGATGACACCGAAGACACAAGAATCAAACCCGTGGTGGAATTTTCGCAAGAATGACCATTGTGGTAGTCTTTTTTAACAATTGGGTTTTCCGTCTAGTCAAATATTTGGTTAACCTTTTAGATTCAGGGTAAAGTCATCTTTTCGCAGCTAATAATAATATAATAATAATAATAACCCAACCCATCCCCACCCTTTAATTCTTTCATCATCATCATCGTTCATCATCACCTCCACCCATTCACAAACCACCACCACCATTATCGCCACCACACAACACCATTACCCCCAATCTTTAATCCCAAATCAACCATTCAACCAACCAACAAGTTAGTTGAGATTCTGAAACCAGCTCCAGTCAAAAGCGACGTGAACGTACCTGCTCCTGGAAAGTCGCCGTAGAAATAAATGTAACACCCCGACTTTAAGCGGAATACGCTCGGGTGTAACGTACAGATCACTCTTAAGCTCGTAACACTATTAATAGTGATAATATAATTATTTTTTTTATATATTCGCAAGTACACAAAAAGTTTTTGTTAGAGCATTAGTGTCTAATGGTAGGTCTTATGGGCTTATTATGTTATATTTGTGTTGTAAAGGGCTAAAAATGTCATTATTAGAAAATTGTTAAGAGGCATATAAGTCTTAGGGATGTATAAGACTTATACGGAGCGTATAAGTCTTATACGCTGACAAGACTTATACGGCTCATAGGCTGGTGTATAAATAGTCTTAACATGTTATAATTTGGAAAGATATTGACAATTTGATTACAAAGTGTACATACATTGTTATATCAATACATGATGTTTATGAGTGATTGTGTTTGTATTCCTTTATGATATATTTCCGCAATATCATTTAGTATAGTAAATACATTTTAATCGATTCGTATCATATCGTTTTAACACGTATATGATGTATATGATCCAGAGCATGGACTTTCAAGTGGTATCAGAGCTTTTGGCTCGTATTTGCTACTGAATTGAACACATTCACTTGTTTAAAAGTTGAATATTTGAAGATATGAATGTCAAAGTTTAAGCCGATCACTATTTCTTCAATTTTTCACTCGTTTATGGATCAATTACAAATTAATTTGGTGATTATGTTCGTTTTTACATGTTAATCACTTATGCACGAGTGAATTCATCACATTCATGTTGTAATTCTAGATTCAGATCACAATGTTTGAACAAAAGATGCAACATATAAGTGGTGTATACAGCGCATAAGTGAAATTCTCCATATAAGCTTGCCCGTATAAGTTGGTTGTACGTATAAGAGGTTATATGTTGAGATTTGTCCGTATAAGTGTTGGTTATACGCATGAAAGGTTACACGTTGAGATTGTCCGTATAAGTTTGGAAGTTACACGCTCGTATAAGTTGAACTTATACGCCAAGTTCTTATATGCCTGTTTATAACATATACACTCGTGTAAGCTGTTTTCTTGATTTTCGTGCAACGATGGAAGATTTGAATGCTTTTGTGATACACCTGTCACCAATATTTCAGAATATCAATTTTGAGAATGCAATGAGAACATCTACTAAGCCCCCAAAGCTTTTAAGTATGGAAGATTATCCAAGTTGGGCTGATAAGTTCGAGACTTATGTTCAAGCTGTGAATTATGATGCGTGGGAAGCTGTTGAGGTGGAATATATCATTCCACGAAATTAGAATGTTACTAGACAATGACTATCTCAAATACCTGAGGCTGACAAAGCAAGATTTCTTCGTAAGAAGAAGATGATGAATTTGTTTCAACAATCGATCAAGTCTGAGATTTTTCCATTGTTACAATATAATGGATCATGCCACTCAATCTGGGAAGCGTTGCTGAATAAAGACAGAGGAAATCTTGACATGAGAAAATCTAAGATGGGTCTGTTAAAGAAAGATTTTGACATATTTACCATTTTCAAAGGTGAATCGATGCCCCAATTGATTGAGAGATATTGTCATCTTGTGAATGAGATGAAGAGATTGGGAATTGATAAGGAAGAGTATGAATACATTGAGAAGCTTGAGATTCTTTATCTGATGATTGGAATACTTTCATTAGGATTCAACAATCAACCTGATTAACTATGCAATATTGACTCTAGCTCGATTCATTGAAAATTTGGAAGCACATGAACTTGAGTTACGCAAGAAACAGCAAATGAAGAACACTTCGGTTACTCAAGACATTGGGTTATACTTTAATTCACCACAATCGGTGATAGCTCCTAGCCCAAAGATTCAAATTGCTTTTGTCACAAATAGTAGTTTTGGTGGTAGTTCTCAAACAAGTCAACCATCTAACCTACCACACTATACAAGCTCTTATACTGGAACCAATTCAACTAATCCTGCTCCTGATCAATCTCCAAAGCCCGCTAGTCCACCATATGATGTTGTTCAATGCAACATTGCTATTAATATAAAGAACAACAATGGACTAATAGTAAAAAACGTTCAATATCATATGCCTTTCTTAGGATCCGTCCTTGAGTCATATGAGTGTTTGATAGCTGGGGTTATTGGAAACTATAACAAGACTAGAGAAGATTATGATCATATTGATCCTAAGAAAATGGAGATGCTAGATATTCGTTGGTGTGTGGCAAATCTTGTGAGAAGGGCACAAAGGTTCAGAGAGATTATTGGTAAGAACTGCTAGATGGAACAACTTCAAAACTCGGATTTGACAATTCAAAAGTCCGATGTTTTCGATCAAAGAAAAGGTTCACTTCAAGAGGGAATGCACTAGTATAGAAGTTGGAGATGCTAGTCCTAATCCTTTTGGTAGGGATTATAACCGGCAATCCATTTATCATCAGAGTTCTTCTGCACCTTCTGAAACATCAAAGAAGAATGAAACATCGTCATCAAATGCGTGTCATGCACAAATGGATGAGGGTTTCAACTGGAATTCTATTGCTCATCAAGAAAATGTTGCTGAGGTGATTGATGAGGAAGCTGGAGAACAGGTATGTGAGAAAAATATGGAAACTGAAGATATTGTTGCTGATCAAACTAATGCTAAAAAGTCTGATGCCGTTAATCAACAAGAGAACAATACTAAGGAGATTTCAATTGATCATTTGGGGACATAATCTACCAAGAGTTTTGTAACTATTTCAAATGAATTCTTTAAATCATTTTTACCTCCTGATGTGTTTGAAAGTTTTGCAGGATGGTTCAATGGTGAGGAAGTACCACATGGAAATATTGACTTTGGAATTGATGATGAAGAAAATGTGAGTGTAGCAACTGATGAAGTTCATGAAGCTACAAAGGTTGAAGAAATGTGTGATAAAATTGTACCAGCGACAATTGATATCGAAGATGTTGAAGTAGAGTCTGTTAATCATGCATTCATGGCTGGACAGGTAAAATTCTCAATTGATGTTGAACATTTTTATGAATTATGTGATGAAAAAGATTTTATGATTAACTCACTTAAAACAGATTACAATAACGTGTTTCAAGATTATAAAAGAGTTAAAGAAGCTCTTGATAAACTTCAAAAATATGAGAAAAGCTAGTGGGTGAAAATCCTACAAGATGAGAAAACAATTTCTATGCTAACTCACACAGTTAAAGATAAACATATTTCTATTACTATGCATGTTGATGAGAAAACATAACTAAAAAAGGAACTTCAATTGATTAAAATTGAAACTAAAAGAGTTAGACACTAAACTTAAAAGCTCTCTGCCTCATCATATGTCCTTGATCACATTGTTCCTAAGCATTCTGTTGAGGACAAAAAGGATGATTCAAAATATCATGTTGTTCCGCCACCGATATGGAGCTCTTATGTTCCAAAAGAACCTGAAGGGTTTCTTAAGATGATGAATGTGGTGAGTAGTTCATCATATCATGATGTTTCATCATCTGTTTCATGTGATGAGCACCCTGTTAAATCTTTCAACAACTCTGAATGTGAGAGCGAAGTGGGTAAGAAAGTTGCTAAATTTGTTTTTTCTGAGATAAAATCTGAAACAAGTGATAAATCTGGTAATCAAAATGATAAAATCTGAAACAAGTGATAATCAGAACTCTAAATTTTCTAAAGCCAGTTTTTATTACAAAAGAAAAGGTATTGGGTTCAAAAAGGGAGACAAAGTGTCCGTAAAACCAAATGTGGGTTTTCAAAATATTGCTTTCGTTAAAGATGAGGCCTTTGAAGAAGAGAAAGAGGTCATCTTTATAAGGTAATCAAATGATGAGTTTTATAGACTCAAAGTAGAAAGAGAGAGATACGAGAATCATGTTCATCTTGTTAACAAGTTTGTTGATAAAGGAAATGTTTCTGTTGTAATGAAAAGTGACATTTATTTTATTCATGTCCTAAAAGATTCTCTCAAGAAAGGAAACATGTGGTGAGCAAAAAACCACATGTGAAAGTTCCTTTGGTAAGATCTACACCTCCACCCATCAAGATTTTAAAGAGGGGTGTGGATAAGGAACTGGTCAAAAAGATTTTTGAAGTAGGTGATTCTTCAAAAGATAAGGAAAATGATGGTTTTTACAAGAATACAAGTTCAGTGGAACAGAACTGGGTGGTCAAGGGTAAAATTAAAGATAAACATGTTAATTCAACCACTGAGAACAAAGTGGAGTCTTGTAAAATTGAGAAAGATAAAGGAGTTAAACCTTTAAAATCCGAGTCTTCTAATTCGTTTAAATCATGCTGATCGGTTGAATCTTTAACTGATTATGATGATGATAGTTGTGATGATTGTTTCTATGAGAAGTTGAAACAACCCATGACTAAGAAGGCTTGGGTTTCCTTGTTTCACTCATTTCTTACTTTTGTAGGAGCTTTTAAGACCCAATGACTCACATTGGATTATGGATAGTGGAGCCTCTACACATGACAGGAACTCTTCATTTGCTAAAGAATTTTAAATATATTCGAGGAGGATATGTGGGGTTTGCAGAAAATCAAGGATGACAAATTGTTGGTGAGGGTACTTTATTGAATGGGAAAGTAATGTTTGAGAATGTGAATTACATCACGGAGCTTGAGAATAATTTGCTAAGTATCTTCCAAATTTGTGACAAAGGCTTTTCAACACACTTTACAAGTCAAGATTATATGATTCTGAAGCCTGGGTATAAGATTCAAGAAGAATGGATATTGATGAAGGCACCAAAGGAGAATGATCTTTATGTGCTTAACATGAGTGTTGCATCGTCAACTCAAGTTACTGTACAGTGCTTTGTCACCAAGGCGTTTGAAAAGGAGTCGGTGTTATGGCATCGTCGAATGGGTCACATCAATGTTCGCAAGATGAACTATCTTGTTCACAACCAACAGGTTGAAGGGGTAAACGTCAGGGGTTTTCATTTGAGTACTGATTGCTTGAGTTTTAAGAAAGGTAAACAAAAGAAGAAGTCGCACCTAAAGAAATCTCTCAATTCAATCAACTTATCTTTCGAGAGGGTACACATTGATTTGTTTGGTCCCGTGAATGTCAAAAGTATCACCGGGGAACTTTATTGTTTGGTGGTAACTGATGATTACTCACGCTTCTCGTGGGTTATGTTTCTTGAATCAAAAGATGATACCTTCGACAACTTGATGATCTTATTCAAGAAGCTCGAGATGTTATATAATCTGCCAATCCGAAGAATCAGAAGCGACAATGGTACCGAGTTCTGGAATAACAAAATGCTTCAATACTGTAACGAGCATGGTATTCTTCATGAATTCAGTGCTCCTTATACACCACAACATAATGGAGTTGCTGAACGAAAGAATAGGACAGTGATTGAAACGGCTAGGGCAATTTTGGCTGATTCGAAATTACCTGTTAGTTTTTGGTCAGAAGCTGTTGCATCAGCGTGTTACACTCTTAACCGTTTTCTAACAGTAAAGAAGTTTGACAAAACCTGTTTCGAGCTACTTAATCGACGGAAGCCGAATTTGAAGTGGCTTGAGCCGTTTGGATCACAGTGTACTGTCCTTGATCCTGATGGAAAATTTGGTGCTAAGTCTGTGGAAGGTTTCTTTGTGGGTTATGCTAGTCCTTTGCGTCATGTATTTTTACCTAGCATCAATCGGATTGTGCAAGTACAACATGTTGACAGTCAAAGATATTCTACTCCTATTTAAAGAAAGAGCGATTCATGGATGTTTGACTATGACAGATTGTGGAGTTGTTTATCATTTCCTGAAGAGGAAATCACTGGTGAAATGGCCACACTGTTATTTCAACAACCTTTGGGTGAAGGGGAAGAAATTACTACACAAGATGTTCCAATCTTTAATGAGGATCCGACATCTGATGTTGATGACCATATTGATGATACTCCGGCTACACCCTCCTTTGACGATGATGGTGAAGATCATAATGATGTGATCCTGTCCTTGGTACAAACATCTCCTACTTATAATCTTGTGCTTTCTGATGAAGTGGTTAATGATGATAATGTTACAAATCTACAACATGATGTGGTGGTTTCGGATGAAGTCGTTCCTCGTACTCTGTCATATCACCCAGAAGAGAATATTATCGGGGATCTGAATTCTGGAGTACACACTAGAAGCTAAATTGATCAAAGTCTCAGTTGTTGTTATACTCAAGTTGCTCCACTTCAAAACTAGTTCTCATTCAAATGTCTCATTTCACAAATTGAACCGAAGACATATAAACAAGCTTTGACTGAAGAGAGTTGGGTTAATGCAATGCAAGAAGAATTGTTGCAATTTGAAAAGCTTGGGGTATGGAAACTTGTTGATATACCTGATAACAAACAATGCATTAATACCAAGTGGGTTTTCAAGTAAAAAAGGGATGAAAATGGTATAATTGTTAGAAACAAAGCTCGATTAGTGGTTCTTGGTTTCAATCAAAGGGAAGGAATCAGTTACAAGAAGTCTCTGCTCCAGTTGCTAGACTTGAAGCTATCAGAATTTTATTAGCCTTTGATCTTGGAAAGGATTCAAGGTCTACCAGTTAGATGTTATTTATGCTTTCCTAAACGGAAAATTGGGTGAAGAAGTCTTTGTAGGACAACCACTGGGGTTTTTCAATCCAATTCACAAAGATAAGGTGTATCTACTCGACAAAGCTCTATACGGATTACATCAAGCCCCGAGAGCTTGGTATGAAACATTGTTTCAACACCTGTTAGACAATAGCTTTGTTTGTGGATCCGTTGATTGTACACTCTTCACTAAGGAAGTCGATGTTCATTTGCTGATAGTCCAGGTCTATGTGGACGATATCATTTTTGGGTTGACAAACAATGATCTGTGAAAAGAATTTGAGGAAGTTATGAAGTCGAAGTTTGAAATGAGCGCTATGGGAGAATTGAAGTTTTCTTGGGTTTGCAAGTTGAACAACTTTCTGATGGTATCTTTATTCATCAGACGAAGTATGTCAAGGATATCCTTGAAAAGTTCAATACGGCTGACTCATCGTCGATCAGCACTCCTATCCCGCTAAATCATGGAATTGGTTCTGATCCCACCGGGGAGAAGTTTGACGAAACACTCTACCGTTCTATGATTGGCTCTCTCATGTACCTCACTGCTTCAAGACCATACATCATGTATCCGACGTGTTTGTGCACACGATATCAATCCAGTCTAAGGGTCTCTCACCTAACGTTGGTAAAGCGGATACTACGGTATCTTAAGGGGTGTCCATAGGCCGATCTTTGGCATCCTCGTGACGATGTATTTGAGCTGAGAGCGTATTCTGATTCTGACTACGGAAGATGCAAGCTGAACGCCAAATCTACCACCGCCGGCTATCAATTCTTTGGTAGCAACTGGTGACATGGTAGTGTAAGAACCAGACGACTATGTCACTATCTACCTGTGAAGCCAAGTATGCAGCTGCTTCTAGCTGTTGTTCTCAGGTTTTATGGATACAACAACAGATGCGCGACTATGGTTTGAAATTTCTTACTACTCCTATTTTTGTAGATAATACTGCTGCTATATCTATAACTAAAAACCTGGTAAGTCACTCTAATACTAAACATATTGATATACGGTATCACTTCATCCGTGATTGCTACGAGAAGAAGTTGATTACCGTAGACAAAATTCACACCGACGAACAAAAAGCTGATCTTTTTACTAAAGCTTTCATTAAGAACATGTTTTTGTATTTGTTGGGGGCTTAACGGTATTAAGAACATGGGCGGTGGGAAAGAGAGTGATCCCGAGGTTATGAATTACGAATTTTGAGTAACCGTTCACCATGTCAAATTTCTTTGTAAATATTTTTCTTTAAATGATTTTTGATTTTGGGGGAGAAATGGTTTGGGATAATACAAAAACATTTGAAAAAATCTTAAAAGTCAAAAGCATTTGAAAAGGTATAAAAGCCAAAAACATTGAAAACTGTATAAAATTCAAAAACAATAGAAAATTCTCCTCAAATTGAGTTTTGAAGCATAAAAGGAAAATGATAGTACATTGATCATCTTGTTCCAAGTACCGGTAAAAATGAGGTATAAAAGTCTATTGATTAATGTCGGTGCATTGGTAGGCTTTGAAAACAAAAAACTAAGGGATTAAGTGATATAAACTTAACTAGCCAAAATAAAAAGATGGGTTAACATTCTAACACTGAAGTCTTGGTGATGAGCAGACAATTAATCTGTCATACTCAAGCCTTATGTTTCAGTAGATCACAAAAAATAAAGTGTTAATAAAGTGTTTTAAGCGTCTAGTACACAGTCTACATTTCAATGGTGTATGGTTTTATGGCCTTAAATCATGTATTGATGGGATGCATTAGGTTTCTGGAGCCATTGAGGTCTTTATACGGTTTATCATCAGGGTATTCATTTCGGTGAATATTTAAACTCGTGCTCAAAAGAGCGAACCCTGAAAAGTCATTAAACTTTGATCACTTTGAACTTTGTACAACTTTCACTACTTACTTGATCAAAACACCCTGTTAGTCATACATTGTTCCTCCTTTGCGCGCGTCTTAATACCAATAAGAAACGGACCCCAGGGGATACAATGTCTGCAAGCCGACATATGAAATCGTGCATACTCATCTTTGGTAAAAGAAACTTAGTGTGTTGCTTGATAACGGGGGCATGCCTTATTGTGGAAAACTGTTGCTATTATTGCCAAATTAAAATTTTTTAAATGTTTTGATCTGCTGGTTCTAAGGTTTAATTCAAGTTGGGGTGACATGGTAAATATCAAATCAAGCCTGAGTTGTGATTAGAATCTAATCATGTTCTGATATTCTGTGCTTAGTTAAACCTTAGTCATATCATTGATATCTCTGAATTTTTTTTTAAGTTTAAGTGGACAACAATACTAATGACTAGGCTTAACATCATACATAATAAACCAAAATATAAAACCGTGATGGAAGAACGGATTGATCAATATGACTCCTTGCTCAACTCAAAAAAATATGTTTCTTTATGTTTGTAATTAGTTTTTATTTTGATATATTTTTATTACATCTTTTTGTTCATAAACCAAAAAAGTTTTACATTTCAGTTTTATTTTTGATTTTGGTGAATGGTTGATCAGGTCTGAATATTCGAGAATCGGAATCGAGTGGTTGTTTTTGGCAAAGATATTTAAAATTGGGATTTAATGTTCAAATGAATTTGTCAAGGTCATTAAGTTGGACTTGATTAAGTTAAAAAATGTGAAAATGTTTCAAAATTGTGGTCAAAATTTCAAGAGGATTCATCAAGGTCATTAATTTGGACTTGATTGGGATCGTAAGTGTGTAATATGTCAAGTTTAAACAGTGTTTGAATGTTTAAATGTATAAGTGGTTAACTTCGGCGTATAAGTTGTAATGACTTATACGGCGTATAAGTCAAACACTTATACGGCATATAAGTGCATGTTGAATATACATACTTATGCGTTGGATCCGTCATTTATGCTTATATGTTTCTCTGAATGAACTTACACACCGTCCATATGTGTCTGTATATCTTGTTTGATTTCACTGAATATTTGATATCTTTATTTCTCGTGGTTGATCCGCACACCACTTGAATCGTTAAAGGTATAAATTTGTTCTTAAGAGTTAGATCTGTGTGTGATTATAAATAATGAACAGTACCATACCGATTTGGACTCAATTGGACTTGTAAATGAAATCTAATAAAGGGTTTTTTAATTAACAAACATCAACGATGTTATTCCGAACCTGTTAGGCAGAGATTTTTGTCTATCAGTGTCCGATTTGTTCAAATTGCTTTTTGACCTAGTTTAAAGTGTGAACGCATAAGTGTTTTGAACTTATACGGCGTATAAGTCTCCTAGACATATACTACGTATAAGCTCTAAAGACTTATACGTGGAACTTTTAAATGTGAACTTATCCGCTTGTTTGGACTTATACGTATGAACATTGTTATACGTTGTTCTGTTCTTATCCGTTTGTCACACTTATACGTGTATATGCTTACAAGCTGATATGAACTTGCACATGTCACCTATACTTATCCTCTCATACTTACACGTTGTAAATGACATACACGCGGTAAACTACTTATACGTTGAAATGAACTTATCTAGCATTAGAAGTTTTTTCAAGTTTTAATAAATTTTTATAAATAATTCTAACATGTTATCTTGTTTGTTTGTGTGTGCAGATGGTAAAGATAAAAGATTTTGATGCTAAACACAATATCTATGCATTATTGGACAGATCTGATGACAAGATGGAACCTTTTTGTGTTATATTACCGTTCTTTGAAAGATCGAGGATCTTTAAGGCAATTACAGCGAACACGGTGATAATCAAGGAAATTGTCGATGAATTCTGGAAAAATGCCAAGCTGGAAGAGGAATGCATCAATTTGATGGTAAAGAAGAAAGGGATCATTATATCTGAGCAGGTGATACGAGACGTGTTACAGTTTGGTGATGAATCTATTGATCCAACTACTCTGGACGAGAGGATGGTAAAAGGATGTTTGTTGAGAATGGGATACAAGAATGATTTTGACAGGAGATTCTTGAAAACTGGTTTGTCAAGGCCATATAAATTTTTTGGTGCACGTGATAGTACATTGTTTTGGACATCGCAAAAGGGGATATGAAGAGATACTTGACTACCACATTTGCATGATAACTGCTTTATGCTTGAACCTGAAGTATACGTTTCTAAAGTTATATTCGAGCATATGAAGCTATAATTTGATAACAAATGGCTTATGTACCTGAGGTTTGTATAACTGATTGTTGATCATTAGTTTCCAAATATTGATAAAACGGGTGAAGCGATGAAATTGGCACATATGTCTGTCAATGGTTGTGCTAAGCTTAAGTCTTACAGGAATAAAAATGAGGAGGAAATTCCTAAGTTCGAGCCTTATTTGGTCATCTACTTAATCCTGATTATGTTGCACCATTGAATAATCAGTGGAGGAAGGAGGAAAGTGATTCTGATAGAGAGAACGAAAATGTTCGTATGCGAAGTTATGTGCCTCTTGGTGGTATGTGGTTTGTGAAAGCTGAGAATGATGAGGCAGAAGGTTCACAAAAAGCAAAAAAGAAACGTAAACGTGTTGTTAAAGCTGAACCGATAACACCTCCCGCTCCTATTCCTATTCCTGCTCCACAACAACAACCAGTTGTTGAACCAACTGTTGATAAAGATGGAGAGGAAACTGAGTCTGACCATGAAGCTACTAAGACTGTTTGGGCTGTTTCTTGGGCTATGCATGATATTCGAAAGAAGAAACGAATAAAGAATTAGTTTGATGATAAAGATGAAACATATGTTCGTGAAACTAGTAATCCTAAGAGGAGAAGAGTAAAGAATATAGTAAAAAGATCTGTGATTGATTTGTGCTTAGTTGATGAACCAGAGGATGTAAACATTAGAGTTGATCAAGAAAAGATAAAATCAGTTGAAAAGAGTCATGAGCCAACAAAAGCTGATGTGGTTGTAGAAGCTGAAATGACACCAAAATTTGAGGTGAATTTGAGTGATGTTGTTGATAAGATAATGAAAAATCCTAATAGCTCAGAAGTTTCTACCACGTTTTACTCCAAAGGTTGATGAGCCTATACCTCAAGATACTCCGAAAGCTGATCTTAAAGCTTCTCAACAATCTTTTGGAAATTTCTCTGATGTGTATTTGCAGTTGGATGGTCCTTCAAGAACTGAATTCGACCTGTTGAAAGATAAGGTCGAAAATCAAGATGTGAGAACTGCAAATCTTGCTGAAGAGAATGATCGTACGAGAGATGATAATATTGATGTGAAAAAGAGGTTGGATGAGAGTGAACGAAAAAGAAAGTTGGCTGATGATTTACTGGTTGAGCATATGAAGTATTTTGTTATTATTGAGAAGAAGTTGGGTATTCGACTTAACTCAGAGGTTGACAGAGCTGAGGCCGGCAACACCATGTATGAAAGAGTATATGGTGGTGATATTGGTGTGGCTGAAGCTTCTTTTCGTATTGATCATGATATTGAAAAGGTTACTGAAAAAGGAAAGTCAAAGATTGAAGAACCTATTAATGTTGATGCCTCAATGCAGGAGAGTGGTTCTAGTGACATGGTGATATAGGGAAATGAACCTGTAGTTGTTAGTGATCCAGTGGTTGTAGAATCTATTGACCCTATTGTTGAAGATAACAAAGAGGATGAGGAAGAAGAAAAAGAAGATGAGGAGAAAGTAGATTTTGAAGGATCAGATGATGATTATGATGACCTGGATGATGATGATGATGATACTCCACTAGGAGTTGCTGGTGTCTTATCCGGTGAATCTAAATAAAAAATTGACTATGACGGTGGTGATGTTCAACACGATGAAGCACAACAGGAGTTGAAATTTAAAATTGCTCCGTCCGATAAACCTTTGGAAGAGTTAGAAGATTTAATTACTTCTAATTTTCGTGTATCAAACATGGTAGATGATCTGGAAGATGGGGAGATTCCTATTGCCAAGTCTGAAATGGCGAAAATGTTGGATGTCTCTGTTGAGGATTTGATATTTGATGTTGAAAATGATATTCCTGAACCAGAAATGAATGAAGACTGGTTGAATAGAGATGTGGAATTTGTTGATAAACCTGAAGTTGTCAAGTATGTTGGAGAAAATGAAGAGTTTGATGCTTTTGATGAGATTTTTGATGAAGAAATCAAGATGGAACCGAATCCTTATAAACAACCAAAGAAATTTAGCAAAGATGAAATAAAGGGTTGGTTCCCAGATTGATTTGATGTTCCTAAATAAGTTTACTTAAACCCGGTGAAGTACTATAAAAAAACTCAAAAAAGATGTTGCTTTGGGTAAGTGTCTCAGTATTGCTTATCTGAGTAAAATTCGAAAGATTGGGATTCGTAAACTATTTGGAGTACAATACTTCAATAGTTTAATGGAGTTTAAAAGTTTGCCTTGGTTCGATGCATATGATATTTGTATGCATTATGACCTTTTGTGTATACCAAAGTGTGGTCCGGTAAAGGATATCTGGGATTTTATGGTTAGTGAGGCAAAAAGTGGCTTCAAGAAATGGACACCTCAATTACCAAAGGTGTTTAAGTCAAGAAATTGTAAAACATCCTGAAGGTGAGTTGATAAGAACGTTGAGATATACAAGACCAGATTTGCTACGCGTGATACCGTTGTACCTAATGGAACATAATTTTCATCCTTATTTCCTTTGTTGGTCCTACTTATTGTTGACAGGTGAAGCAAGCATTTACTTGGATCGTGGGAAAGAAAAGTATGATATGATTCGAGTGTATGATTCGATGTGGTTGGTAAAATGTTCGCTGAAAGACATAGAGATATTACATTTGTACAGGATTCAATGCAATGATGATAAAGTCAAGATGCAAGCCAACCATTTCCAAAAGGTTGTGGATTTATGCTTTGATAAATAGATTCATTCTGGAAGGGCTTGGGAAACAAACTAGAGAGCAGTCAGCTAAGAACAAGAAAGGTTTGAGGCTGAGATGGAAGCTGAATGTCAGGATCGAGTTACTCAGGCATCATGGAATAGATTTCAACATATGCCTATTTAGAGTATCTCGTCCAACTTCACAACAAGGATCGACAAAGCCGTTTTTTGAAGAAGCAAGAAAAGAGTATCGAAAGAGAGTTTTTGGTATTGATTGAAGATATAAAGACCTAGCAATATCCAAGGGGAAGTTTGTTAGAGAATTAGTGTCTAATGCTAGGTCTTATGGGTTTATTATGTCATATTTGTATTCTAAAGGGCTAAAAATGTCATTATTAGAAAATTGTTAAGAGGCGTATAAGTCTTAGGGACGAATAAGACTTATACGGAGCGTATAAGTCTTATACGCTGACCAGACTTATACGGCTCATAGGCTGGTGTATAAATAGTCTTAACATGTTATAATTTGGAATAGTTTTGACAATCTGATTACAAAGTGTACTTACATTGTTATATCAATACATGATGTTTATGAGTGATTGTGTTTGTATTCTTTTATGATTTATTTCCGCAATATCATATAGTATAGTAAATATATTTTAATCGATTTGTATCATATCGTTTCAACACGTATATGATGTATAGGATCCAGAGCATGGACTTTCAGTTTGATAATAAGAAAAATTCCATTACATCGTAATAAAACAAATATTATTCTTTATATAATATCATAAGGTTGACTAATGATATTCGTCCTTCGCACATCATGAATTCAACCTGCAACACATTTAAAATAATATGTTTTTTTCAATAACACACGGTTAGATTTCATAGGTTTTGCATATATATATGTGTGTGTGTGTATGTGTGTGTAAAATGTTTGTCGATTCACCTGTCATGAATGCAACATATTCAAACATAAAGTAAATTGAATGCAACAAAAAATAACGCCCAAACCTAGGGGAATGATAATGACACCACCATTCTCGACAACCGAAGTTGTAGGATAGGTAGCGCAGGTACGTCCCGTCGTACCTTCCCACTTTGATGTTTGATATTTGATGTACCAACCATAAAGCGATAAACACATTGAACATTACACACGGATAGTCATCATAAACAATGCGAAAGAATGTTATTAACATGCATGCCATAATTGTTAATCGTTAAACACAATGATCATAAAATAACGAGAAGCATGGTAACGTGTTTCAACCCAAAAATGTTAAAAGTGAAAAAGGGTTATAAAACACTCACCTCGAAAATGAGGACGATAGTTTAAACGATACTAAGAATCATGGTGGATTATCCTAAACAAGTAATTACGTATGGTAGATTTTAACAACGAGAGATAAGCTGAGACCCCAAGACCTCGAGAACTTGCTAGTATTGTGAAGCCTTGGCAAAGCTTAAAATAGACACCAAGACCCCGAACTTGATGATAAGCCGAGAAATCACCATTCTTGTAAGGACTTGGTTGATATATTTAGAATCCTTTAAATTAACCCCCAAATACCGAGCTTGCCGATAATTCGGGGAACTGCATGTCACACCCCAACCTAAGGCGGAAATGCCGGGGCGTGAGCTGATTGCTCGCAGCTCTCAAGGTACTATCATGCAATAATCTAAAAAGTAACAATATCTATTAAATTTAATTCATTATTCAAATAAACCAAATACAAGTACATAATTCATATAAACAAAATAATTCAAAATCTAAATTTAACTAAGTCTTGATAATCTCTTCTCTAACATAGCAAATCCTAAGTTCTTCGCCAAATCTTGCAACTAAATCAAATGATAACCTGCATATGAGTTAAAAATATACAATAATTTTATCAACACTAGGTTGAGTGAGCAAAACACCAGATAAATGAATATATAATAATAAATAAAAGAACAAATTGTGTCAAGTGAGATAAGAAATTTAACCAAATGAGCAAGTAAATATGTTGTCGGTAAGCTCGATGCCAGATGAACTTAACGATGGCTAACACGACGGGCGTATGATCATACTAGTCTGAGAATATGTTGGACTTCTCCGAAATGTATTCAAGTAAAGCATATAAGCATATAACACGTTAAACATAAATTGTTAAACACACATGACTAACAGTTGCAAGTTGAGTATTAAATAATACTAAAATAAGTAGAACGCGTATGTCCCAAAAACAGTAAAAATGAGTAAAAAGATGGGAGTGAGATACTTACCTGATTAGAGGAACGAAATTAAAATGATGACGTTGGAAAATGATGAACCCTTCGGGATACACCGACAAGGATCCTAGTTAAATATAATAATATAAATTAATTATAAATGATATAACATAATTTAATGAATTAAGATTTCGATGTGATTTGAGTAGGTTGTGATCAGAATGTTTAGTGATTGATCGATTGATTTCTATAGTTAGAATCATTAGTCTTTATTAATTATAGACTCACTAACAATTATCCTTGATAAAATGTATAATTAAATACTTAAACAATTTAAATAATTAAGATACAAGATATGTTTGTAATAATAAAATCTAAATAAATAAATAATTAAATATACAAATTAAAAAATATATTGTAATTAAAAATAAACTGAGATATACCTTTAATTATTTGAATAAATAAAATACTAATATATAAATAAATAGATAATCATAATAATAATGTGTAATTATTAAATATAACATGTAAAATATACATAAATATTTTGTTTAAATTTTTTAAGTAAAAATCTAATTAATACATTTATTATACATACATACATATATATAGGGTTAGTATCATTTAAGAACTCTAAAAAAGTTAAGAACTCCTAGGAACTCTACACAACTAAACATTTTTTTAATTTTTTTATATATTAACATTATTTAAGAGTAGTTTTATCATATTTTATATAAAAATTTTTGATTACATATATAAATAACAAGTTTACATATGTGTAAAATTAATGTACTAACTAATTTACATAGGTGTAAAACAAAACATAGATATGTATAAAAACTAATTTTCAAAAATCGTAATCGTAAATATAGATATACAAAATGATGAAACTACACTCAAATAACATTAACATGCAAAACTTTTTATAAAAAAACATTACGTTTCAATGGTTCCTTTAACTTCTTAAATAATTTAACAGTTCTGTAATGATACTCATCATATATATATATATATATATATATATATATATATATAGAAAATGGTTCAAATAAAAACAATTGTTTTGTGAGAAGTGTGAGAAGACTTTAAAATAAAGCACACCACCTAAATATGACAATATACCATGTAAATAAGAAACTATAAGGTTTTTAAAAACTACCAATCTCAACCACTAGATCCTAGATCCAAGGACTTAGATTTATTCTTATATTTCTCACAAAACTATTTTTTTTTACGTTAACCCTACCCTACACACACACACACATAATATGATGCAAGTTTATGAAAGGCGCTCAACGAAGAGAAAACGTGAATTAGAATTTCGGGTTTTGAAATAAATAGAGTTTATTATTATTAAGATATAATTATAACACACACGCACGCACACACACACAGATATATATATATATATATATATATATATATATATATATATATATATATAAACGAAAACTTAATTCTAATGAGATTTATGGACATGAAAACGTAACTTAGTGATGTCAGTTTAACAAAATAGTGTTTGTTTTATAGCTTATATTAGTTATCATTTATCAAATAAACTAAAACAAACTTTAAAAAAAAATCCAAAAACATAAACCCTAGCCGGACTCGTGTAACATTCGTTAATTTTCATACCCGAAAATCCGACCCGTTTTAAATTTTCGGTTTTATTTATCAATATATGTATACATATAAATATATATTTCAAGTTTCATCTAATGTATTTCTATTATGTTCGTCAACCGACACGTTTTAATGTCTCGATGTATTCATAGTTTTTGTTTACTATCTATACAATATTTTCGATAATTCAACTTATAATTTAATCGTTTCCTATACATTTCGTTTAAATTCCAAAACTCTGGTAATTAAAGTTTTACCTAAACGAATCCCGAGCTATCCAAGTATAATATTGAAATAATCCAATTCATACTAACTTGTAATCCATTTACTAAATATATTCTAAAGTTTAAAGGTTATTAATGTAATTATATTTTTAATTCTGAAATTAAAACAATTGGGAACATGAGGGACCTAATATGTAAGTTTATTCAAAATATATTAATATTTTAGTAAACCCAGCCCCCCAACCCTCACCCTGTCGTTTTTTCGGCGACTGGAAAACGACTCCGGCGAATCTTCTTGGCCCATTTTAAAACGCTTTAAACACAATTAAATCATATAACAACGTTTGATATGGACCGATCTACGTTGATGACCCATTAAATTGTTATTATAACTCGTAACTAATGTTTAATCGATCCGTATCGACGCAAGAACGGCCGGAAGTAATTACAAGCATTAACGACCAATTTAAACGATAAGTCTTCAATTACTAGTATAAATAGGATGCCAGATATCGACTAAACTTGCACCAACAAATTTTTTAACCCTCAAACACTCTCTATAACTCGTAACAATCTTTCAAGTTCGTTTTCCGGCGAGGTTCCATTCTCCATCAATCCGAAACCATACGAGGTAATTAGTATATGTTTTGTCATAGTTTGTGGCCGCCTAAAATAACCCTTAAACTTAATTGATCAAACATGGAACGGAATATCAGATTTGAAATCTAGGGTTTCATGATGAAGAAGATGAACTTGTAGTATAGTATATATATATATATTTGTTTCGGGCATTATAACAAAACAAACAACTTGGTCCAGTGGTTAGAGCATATTAGTGTAGGCAGAAGGACCCGGGTTCGAGCCCGGGTCTGCCCGTTTTTTTTATTTTCTTTTTTTTTATCAATTTTCTTTTATATAATAACCAAACTAAAATTTATAAAACTTTATTAAATCAATAAAAGCTATTTGTTTTTAAACCATATCTATGATTTGTCACCTAAAAACCAATCTTTCAAACTCGACAAATTCGTTTTAAACTCGTTTAAATTATATGTTATGTTTCGTTCGCTAAAACTTTATAATTAGTTAACACTTTCATTTATAAAATAAAATATATCGTTAACACAAATATTTCCGTAACCTTTATATTATTCAAACTTAATATTAAATCTTGTAATTAAAATAATATTAAATTAATAAATTGTTAATAATCCTTTAAAATATAATATTGTAATATCAACTTCATAAAATAACAAAACATACATTAAGCACTTCGAATCCCCGATAACCCGATCTATTTACTTTGTGAGTCGTTAGTAATAATTAATTTTGTATTTTTAATTCTAATTCATGACGTTCAATTGCTTCGGTTTCAATTACGCACTTTCGATTTTATTCCAACTTTGTCTTCAACTTCAAGGTGAGTTTCTCACACCCCGTTTTACTCTTTTACTACTTTTGGGGGTAGCATATATATCCTATCCATATTACAATTTCGTTTATTCATTATTTTACAAACTACAATTCGCTACATGGACTTGTGTGTTTATTTGTTACTTGCTCAAAATTACTTGCTCATGGATTACTTCAAGATAGTATGATCATATGCCCCCTTTGCGCTCAGTACATTTGTTGTTATGGGTGGAAAATGGCCTCATTATCCGAGTACGTTGGTGAACAATCCCAGCTAGAAAGGACCTTGCTTGTACTTATCTGAGTACGCTGGTGCACAATCTCAGTTGGAAATGACCTTACTTTCTCATTTACATTTGTTCATGGAATTGTAGATTTTTATGTACTTATATCCAAACTTGTGTGAACTCACCAACTATTCATTTAGTTGACATTATTTTATATATATGTTACAGGAACCCTATTTAGAGAATGCTGCTGTGACGAGGACACTAGAACTTAGGTTATATTAATAAATGAACAAGTTGTTAATTGTTCTTGTATTTTTCCTTGTATTTCTTGTTACAAACTTGTTTACTTGATGTTTAAGTTAATTAATGATATTATTGTCACTTAATAGTGTCGCATGTGTTTTGAGCAATCTTTACGTCACACTCGGGCTTATTCCACTTTAGCCGGAGTGTTACAACTCGAACATGCGTGGGTTGGCCGGCTCACAACCATAACAGCAACACACACAACCACCCGGCCAAGCTGTCAAGTTGTTTATTATATAAAATCGAATTCCTTTATGTTATAACCCATCAAACCCAATTCAATTGATAAAACCTAAAATCTAAATCGGTCGATTAATGCGTTATATGATTAAATTGATGCATGGCTTTCATTAAACATGACAACTCTAATAGCTTCCATAGTTTAATTACATGTTTAGACCTCAAATCGTTGGTGAATGTCGTTACTTGAAGTCGCGGCTGGAGACGAAGATGAACAAGTACTTGCAGGGTGTTAAAATCAAATTTGACTTAGGGTTAATGACGACGATAGTCTAAGGATGGTGAGGACCAGTTTAATTGCATTATGGTTATAGTTTACATGTATATTAATGAATGGGTCATGTCGACCAAAGAGTTTAGTTATACGAATCAATGTGTGATCGATTTAACATAATAAAAGGTCGGTAGGCCGGATTTGTAATATTTAAGATGGCCAAAGATTCAATTTCCAAGTATATGACGTGAATTAAGGTGCAAGCTATCAAATGGGTAATAAGTTTTGTGATATGAGTTTGGATTCAAGGGTCGGATCTAGGTTAAACGGGTTAGGGTGATAAAGATGATAATAATTGCAATTTAGTCCTTATAGTTTGAGGTTGGAAGCAACAAGGGGTAAAAGTTTAAGTTTGGGATATTTTTACCAAAGCATGAAAGTTGTACATATATATTATATAAATAATTAAATAATAATATAATAATAATTAATAATTTACTCGATAAACACGATATATTTTTATTGATAAAACTTCCCGAAGAAAAACGGGTCGGCTAATCTAAAATTGAAAAATCGAGTTGTTACACTGACACTCTTGTAAGGGTTTGGGGAATAACTTAAGAATCTTTTAAAGAGCCGCCAAGATTCCGAGCTTGATGATAAATCGAGAAATCGCCATTCTTGTAATGGCTTGGCTGGGGGAAAATGTGAAACTTAATATTAACATGGACCAAATGGAATATTAATAGTGATTGACCATTTTAGAATGGGAATTATCAACATTATTTTGAAAATGGATTGTTGGTGTTCATCCACTAAGATTGGTTAATTATTCGTTAAGGGAGTGTACAACATAACCTTTTTTAAGCAACTCTTGAGTGATTATTACATGAGTTCTATAATTGATCAAGAGTTGTGTGGGTTAATACTTGGTAATTTAAGGTTAATCCTTTACAACTTAACTAATCTTAATTTGCAGTTTATGTATAATACAAATGTTATTTTTACTAAAGTATTAAGGACAATTCACTTAGTAATTTAAGGGATTGTCTTATCTTTAAAGTATGTTAACTTATTTTTATCAAAAACCAATTGCTTACATAAAATGATGTTTTAGTAAAAGGGATCAATAGTTATTTCTTTCTTTAATTATCATGGAATAACATGACTAATGATGTTATTTTCACATTTAATCACCATAGCAAGCTCAAAGCACATGTTTACTAATCCACCAAGGATCAAATAGAAAGTGTTATTTCGGTGAGAAATGTAAGAACCAATAAGAAGAAAGCAAATGGAAATTAATAATTAAAATAAAAAGGGTAATATTGTAAAATGTGATCTCTTTCAATTCTTGTAATCATGCACCAGGCCGCTACATATTTTCCCACGATCTCCATATGCTATCAATCAGTGCTATGAAAAATCAGTGTATACTTTTTATCACTCTTCCACAATTTCTTATGCTAACAATCCGAGGCTGGAAATTAGTGATTTCATTAGTTTACACTACCATTATAAGAAAGGAGTTCAATTCATTCAACATTCAAGGTTTTTCATAATTGGAATGGATAATCCGGTTGAACTAGGTAAATATCTCTGTTTATTAATCTTTTATTATTCTATTGTTTTGCTAGCATAAAGGTTATAGTGCACAACAAAAACCAAAATCTTCTTTTATTGATAACCAATTTTTGATTTTGTTAGTTTCAGGGTTTCTGAATTTTCTTACACGAAACATAAGATACGTATTGTTGTCTACGTCTATCTAGATAAAGGTTATGGTGTTGCTGTTCCTAAATAGTAATTGATTTCATTACTTTAGGGTTTAGACTGTTGTTTCAATAAATATAGTCATAAACATGTTGTTGCACCAACATTATTATTGTGTTGTTTTGGGAGATTGTTATTCTAAAAAAGGTTATGGTGTTGTTGTACCTAAACAGTATTTAGTTTCATTACTTTAGGGTTTCTGATTGTTGTTTCAAGAAACATAGTCATAAACATGTTGCACCAACATTATAATTGTGTTGTTTTGGGAGATGGTTATTCTACAAGTAATCACTAAAAATCCCTTAAAATTATAGGTTAAGCTGTATAGCAACCATGTGTTGTGTTTTACCTGGTAATTGTAAACATAGTGTAAACACACACATGTGTCGTTTGGCATCTTTCTACGTGTTGTTATGCTAGATATAATAACTAAGATGAAAATATTTAGGTTTATGTAACAAGCATGTCTTGTTGTTTACATATTACTACTAAATGTAGCATACCATATTAGGTATGTATACCTTTAGATACAAACATGTATGATTACTAATAGAGTTATAATAAATCTATGTTTGATTTTTGTTTCTTATTGTTTTATATTAATTTAGTTTGATTTGTTATACATAGGTGTACTATTCATATGGGTATGTTAGTGTTGTATTTTGTTTTGATAGGTTACATAATTATATTTTTACAGATCCATATGTTGAGTTTGACACCAATGAGAACTATGGTGTTGGTATAGTTCAAACATCACCTAGGTTTGGTATGAAGTAATATATTCCCGATGTCCCGCTTTCTAAAAGGCCACAAATGGGTATGATTTTTCAAACCGTTGATGAAGCTCTTTCATTCTATGTTAACTATTCCAAACTAGATGGATTCACGGTTCGGAGGACTACACAAGCAACCAAACGTGGTTTGATAACCTTAAAATATTTTGTTTGTTCAAAAGAAGGTTATAAAACTTTTACTAAAGTTGATAGTTTGAATGACTCGGAGGCTTCAGATCCTACCAAGCAACGTCGTAACAGACCCTCTATTCGAACCGGATGTCATGCACATTTGAAGCTTTCCATTTAGGAGAATAACACGCACAAGGTTTATGCCTTTCTTGAAGAACATAACCATCCACTAATCGATGCTTCAGATTATAAGTTTACGTGTGCTGCTAGGAAACTTACATATGTAAAAAAAGAATTAATTATGAGCTTATCGAAAATGAATATAGGACCCGTAAAGGCCTTTAATTTCATGAGAACACATTACGGTGGTTTTGAAGAGGTTGGTGCCACTGCTAATGATTGTAAGAACTTCAAAAGTAATATTAACCAATATATTGGTATGTATGATACCCAAATGGTTGTTCAGAGATTAATGGATAAAAAGGAGTATTTACCAGATTTTTCATGTGAATACACTACGAGTAATGAGGGTAAGCTTGATGGTCTTTTTTTGGCCGACGAAGATACGAAATGTAATTACATTATGTTTGGGGATGTAGTGTCTTTTGACACCACTTTTCGTTTAATCAAATATGTCTTCCATCCTTTTTTTTCGGTTATCATTATTTTTTTTTGGCTTGTGCTGATATTCACTTACTCTTTCTACAGGTACAATATGGTCTTTGTTCCATTTACTGGCATTGACAACCACCATCACAATATAACTTTTGGTGCGGCATTGTTAGGATCCGAGACAACTGACTCCAATAAGTGGTTGTTACGAGTTTTTAAGAATTCAATGGGCAGGGAGCCTCGTGTTGTTGTTGTCATTGACCAAAATGCGGCTATGAAAAATGCCATCCTACAGGTCTTCACAATTTCGAGACACCGGTTGTGCATGTGGCACATTATGAAAAAACTTGCAGAAAAGGTTATTAATTTTATTAAGCACTTTGTACTATTTATGTTTTACATAATCAACTAACTTTGTTTTTTTATCAGGTTGGGAATACTTTGTCAAAAGATAAAACCTTCAAAAGGAGGATTTGTGACATCGTATGGACGGATTCTATCGAACCTTCTCAGTTTGAAGTTGAATGGATGAAGATCATGCTGGATATTGATTTAGCGGGACACAAATGGTTGACTGATATGTTTTCTATGAGGAATGATCGGATTCCCACCTATTATCTTCATGAACCTATGTCGGGCCTAATGCGAACAACATCACGGTTCGAGAGTGAGAACCATTTTTTTGGTCAAGTGTATAACAGCAGCCTAACGCTGGTTGAGTTCCTAACTCATTTTGAAACCGCAATAGAATATCAAAGATACAAACGAAAAAAGAATGACCATGACACCCGAGACACGAATCCTGATTTTATCAGCAATCTTGAAACGGGAGAGAAGTGAATAGGATATACATAAGAAACATTTTCAATGATGTATAAGAAGAAACTCATTGAATAATTCATAGATGTGGGTCTATGGCCGTCTCTCCAGTTGGAGATTTTACTAAGTTTTTCATAAAGGAAAAAGATGTTGATGGAAATGTTTTGTTTGAGATACATTTCATATTAACATGTATGTACATTCTTTTATACCATGTTCATATCGACAACCTTAACTTAGTGTTTTTATCATAATGAAATTTTCTTACTTTTTGTAGGTATACCTTAGAGAGTTTAACATGGTTATCACGTGTAGTTGCCATAGGTTTGAGCAATATGGTTTATTATGCCGACATATATTTTATGTGCTTAAATTTTGCGAAGTTAAAGTCGTCCAAAAAAATTATGTTCTGAGGTGATGGACAAGGGAAGTTGTGCCTAAATCGTCCTTGAGATTACCCAATAAGAACGAAAAACTAAATAATGTTCAAGGTGCTCAAGGTGTTGTTCATGACATTATGTTGGGTGTTGAATGTGTTGTTCAACGTTTGGTAGGCAAATGGATAAGCTATCTCTGTTTAATAATTTGTACAAGGATATATGGTTCAGGCAGATGAGTCTGCATCGGCACCCCAACCCGAAGCCAACAATGACCGGATTGCCAATTTGTTGGGAATTAACCAGCCTTCTAAAGACTTTGTTCGTATTCAAGTTGGCATTAGAACTAATGGTTCTGGATCTAAGAAACATTTCAAGTCCATTCGTGAACAAATAACAACCAAACCACCACGGAAACCGAGGACATTCCAAATATGTGGGTCTGAAGAGCATGACAGGCGTAAATGCGACAAGCTTCCAACAAATTAATACATGTTTATCATTTACTATTGTACTTTATTTTACTTTCGTTGTTTCATACATTATTGGTTTCTACTTTTGTCTTGTGTGTTTTTCAATGCTACTACTAATTGGTGTTATCATGGGTGTTTCTTTTATTTCCGCTTCTTATTCATACTTCATGTGTTATCGGACACATTAAACATCTCAAAAGTTTACCCCATCGTCTCATTGTATTATTAAATGCGACAATATATAATGGCCTGATGGTCTTTTTTGTTAACTTCGATTTTTCTTGGACCACTTAACTTTCTTCATATTTCTGTCCAAAAAGTCTACACAAGGGTCAACGCTCAGTTGCAGTTCGGTCAACCACGATACTGAACTTGTGTTGCTCCATTTTCTTCAGCATAATTTTTTTTGTTGATCATACAAATATTATGAGTAACAAATGTAATTTGACTCATTGACTTTGAGAAGTCAACATTTCGTGCATCACTTTAATCTACATAATACATTCATTTTATCTTTTAATATATATATAAATTGTCCACTCGATTTGAAAAGCTTTACTGTAACTTGTAAACTCCCACTCTTAATCCTATCATCCTTATTTTAATAATATGTTTCTTGTACTCTATATGTGTTTCTAGTTGTCATTTTTTGCATTCTTACACTCGTTTTTATAATCACATTCTATTATTTAAACCTTCAAATGCTAATCTTATTATTTTTTTTATGAAACGCGTCGGCCTTTCGTCATCGTCTTGTTAATATTTTAATTCAGCGAATTTACAATTTTGTTATCTTTTTTCAAAGTTGAGTTAACGAATCCCATTATGAACATCACACTAATGTGGCCTCTATTTTTTGGGGAAACACACAATTAACTGATCAAACATTAACCACCAGTTTCAAGTACGTGTTGGTTGTCGTTGTGCCGATTCGGGTTCTTCTCAAAATTTGTCTATGCAACTTACAATCCATGAAGAAATTAGTAGTCACATTCTATATTTCCATTTTTAACCAGTACAATGTGGTTGTCCCAAAAATAAGACCCTTTGCTAAGCACACTCCCACTTTAAACAAACTCATTTAAAGACTAACAAAACATACCAACTATTAAATCCATACAATCCATACCAAATACACGAAATAGAAATATTCAAACCAATACCAAATCAAAACATTCAAACATAAACTTTTAAAAGTCACAAGGAATCCATAACATTCGAATTTTTTAAACATCACCAAAACACTAATTTCCAAAAACACTTAGTAAACTTCTTATGATAAAACAACCATTTGAATTAGAGTGAACTTTCAACTCTGTGATATATCCTGTCAAACGCACCTTCATCCAGCTTTTCTTTCTCAATATCGGCCAACTTAGAATACTCACGAGCTTCCTTTATCACTTCATCCCTCCAAACGTTAACATCAGCTAGCAACATTTTTGACAAATACTTCAATCTCATATCGTTAAGCTGACCTTTCTGCATTTCAGACTCCACCGCCAAACCAGTATACCAGTTTTTCAATTGCTTACCCTTGTACGTTTCCATGTGACACATTACAAACACACCGCAATCAACATTGTTATTCAGCGTCCTCCAACCCATCTTCAGCCGTGTTCGTTTACTACTTTTAAGTCTTAACGTAATTGGATGTTGTATCTCCGCTAAGTAATCACAGAAGGTGTGTTGCTGTTGAAATATACACAGATTAACCATGTATCAACTTGTTAAATACAAAGACGAGTTCAATTGGAAGGGAAATAAAATACCATGATTGGCGGTTGTTTCGAATCAAACTCTTCATCACCACAAGGTTGTCTAGCACCTCCACTTGTCTAGCACCTCCACTTTGGCGCTTTTCAGATTGAAACACATCACATAGAAATGTTTCGCATGCAGAATTGGAATAAACACCAATTCATAATCCTTTATACTATCCCGACCCGCTTCCTTCAAGCAATTTTCCATATTCGTCCTGAACACATCGAGTCTATCCTTGTTTGAAACGATCTCATGAAGCTCTTCCCAAGTTTGTTACAATGTAACATATTTCATAATAAATGATTCTAACAACTACAAAACTTACAACAACACATGTATGTTTACTTTTACAAATACCATGCTCAAATATATAATGGGGTGTTAAAGCCATACCAGCATGTTTGGAGTACAAAAGAATCTTGGCGGGTCATATCTATTCCGAAACTTATCATCAGCGACACCCAAGCTTGTAACACACTAACATGAACAGATATCCCGGTATACAAGCTCTCAAACGAAATTCTTGGAACAACGCCAACTTCTTTAGTTTGAAACACAAAATTAATGCATACAATAAATATAAGTTATTATCATCTTCAAGCACACAACCAATAACAAACACAAAATAATCTACCATTCATCCTTATTCGAAGCAAATATGGCACACACAACATTATCCTCCACCCGTGTCCGCTTAACAAACAACATAACCTTCTTGTTAGCATAAGGCGATCTCATATTGTCTGGTAGATTTGTTTGACTCGATGGTCGTTTTTCATGTCCTTGCATAGGTACATCAACTTTCACATTGTAAGGAATCAGACAAACTGGCGTTGTCGGTGTTGTATTCCCCTACACCATATACTTATTTTAATATGTGTAGACACGCGGAATATAAGCCACAATTTCATACTAAAACATTGTACTTACATGGTACTCAACAGGCGTGAGTTGTGACATCACAAGGTCAAAGGAGGGACGGTCAACCGGTGGTGTAGTGTTGAATTTCTTACCACTTTGTAGTGCATTCATTTCTACTTCGTAAACGTGATCAACCAACGAACAACTAACTTGTATGGTCTCAAACATCGTGTTTGTTTCAACCTCTTTCACAAGTTCTTTTTCTTAAGACAATGTATCACCAACCTTGACACCATTGCTATTTGTGCTGCTCACATGTTTGTTTGCGTACCTGGTCAACCTTGACTCCCATTTGAGTTTTGCTTGTCTAACACTTTCATCACCCTCATACTTACTTATCGCTTCTTTTATTATCTCCTCGACATAACCAACAAAATCGTCAAATTGAATACTCTTCACTTCAATTAAGCCTTCCTATTCCCAACAAAGACATTTAACGTTTACAAATTATACATTTCAACCATCACATAACAACAACTATCAACTTCATATGCCTACAAATAAGTTTACCTTCTCATTTTGTTGTTTAATCAGCCTAGACACACATGGAGGAGTGTTCTCACTGTACCCAAGCTCTATCAACCGCTCTATCACGTTCTCCATTTCTTATGTTGCTATGTCATTACCTTCATCTGTGCTCATTGAAACCATTCCATCATTAGCGTCACAATCGGTTATATCAATGTTATCTACTTCTTCATTACCCTCTGGCACTATAAACTCAACGCCCTCTGCATCCTCCATTGCATCAACACCCGCTTTTTGATTATTATTACCTTCTACCTCTACTTTCCGACATCAACACCTTTAAGTTCTTCACCTGCAGCATTATCAACTACTCCATCTTCGTTACCCGCCATGTTGTTACATTTCATCGTCTTGCCTTTTTTTAGTTAACCAACTTCTAAATGTGTCCCGTCGTTTTTTATATCACTTTGCAGTTTTTTGAAGGCTGGAATGTCATAGTGTTGTAGAACCGGTAAACTTGAATGTGTCTCTTTACCTTTATCATGTGCATATACCAAATGGTAATACCAACAAACCATTAGAGAAACATAATATTACATAGAAACAACAATACATTGGATACATTTACCGCTAGCAGTGTTA
Source organism: Bidens hawaiensis (assembly GCF_021521415.1). NCBI lineage: Eukaryota > Viridiplantae > Streptophyta > Magnoliopsida > Asterales > Asteraceae > Bidens > Bidens hawaiensis. The sequence continues at coordinate 120,144 of NW_027495223.1, read as the reverse complement.
ACGAGCCATGGTATTCTCCCATTCCTGTCCTTTCTCATTTTCCTCAAACATGTTATCAAATAGCTACACCAATTGAAACTCTTTATGTCCACATTCGTGTGCATCCATTCCACAAACCTCAAGTTCACCTTAGATTCTTTGGTACTGGATCCCGTCACAGTATTAAATGCTATCAGAAAATTCAGCTGGAACAACCTACTTGTGTTGTTTGAACTCCTCATCATACGTTTGACCTCACCAATATTTTTCAAACCTCTATTACTACCAAACTGTGTCATCCATTCTCTAATAACTGGTTCCTTTAATATCATTTTATTTGTTTCCATCACACTATTCTTTCCCATGGGAATCCTGAGTACGTCTTTCACCATCTCCATTGTTAAATATTTTATGTGTACCAACGTTCACATTGTTGGTTACATGATCATAGTTAGTCAACAACCAGTACCCTAGCTTTGTTGGAACCTGTGATATTTTCAACTGCCTTACTGATCCAAATCTCATTTCCTCAACTACTTTCCATTGCTCCTCTGTTAGACTATCCATTATCTCGCAAAGGTTTATCAACGGATTCCTGACCTGAATTATCTTTTCAAACACGGTGGTGTAGGGTACTTCTACCGGTCCCACATCCGTTGATACTCTTTCTTGTACAAAAACTTTCCGTCTCTTCATTGGAGTTTGGAAGTCATCATCTGAATCATTAGCAGCAACCGAAACACGTTTATTACCTGTTTGGGTCAACAACACATTAAACACAACCATAGCCAATCTCACAACATATGTTTTTTTTTACTTTAACTACATTTCTTCCTAAAACAACACTAACCTTTTCTAGCAGACCTCCCATTCTCATCTCCATCAGCATTTCGTTTCTTTGCTTTTGAAGATCCAACATCAACCGCACTTTGCGTAGCTCCTACAATGGACAAAATTATACAGAATACGAACTTCTAGTATTCATCTCAAACTACATAAATAGAACGCTTCAAGTAAGCACACAAACACGCACCTTTTCTTGGCTTCTTATTCATTGATTTTGATCTAACATCACCCACACATCGCACTACTCCTACAAATTCAAACATCACACAACAAACCAACTTATGAGGTTGTGTTCACCTAACAATACATTAACGATATTAACTAATGAAAAAATAAACATGCACATGTTCTTAGCTTCTGGGTCGTGCTTTCCGTTCCAACATTTACAACTCTCGTTACTCTATTTGTTACTGGGTTTTTTTCAGACACTAGGCAACCTGAAAAAACAACAAAAATACAATGCCAGGAACTATTCTCAGAAACATGTTTGCTCCAACTCTAACTTTATCACGTGCGTTATAACTTTGTATTAAACAGTAAATACCTTCGTCTTCCCTTGTCAAGTCAATTGGATTTAAAGTTGTGTTTTTGAATTTGCTAAAAGACGTCATCAACGCAATCCTATCACTTTTCCTCCTGATTGCTGAATAAATTTTATAGCATAGGTCATAAAACAGTAAATTACCAGCAAGAATGTTAAAAAAATAACTTACAATGAATAACATCACAACGACTACCAAACATACTTTCACATCACAACCTAAGCATATCTTACCACATCCTACTATTACCACACCTAAACTACTTAGTTACAACTAACCAATAACTGGCCGAACAAATCACAAACCCGCACGCTTCACCTTACACAAATCCAGGCTACCAACACCTCCATCAACCTAAATATCTTCATACGGGTTATGACAACACATATTCCGTGGTCACAACAACACACCAACTTCCAACCACTGGATCCCATCCCCACCCATGGAGTTCTTGACTACCAGATACTAACCAACACAATTATAACCACCTAAAACCCACAGTCTATATATCAAATACTAGCCAGGTACTAAACCAACACTACCTAAAACAATTCTCAGAAACATGTTTTCTCCAACTATAACTTTGTCACGTGTGTTATAACCTTGTGTAATGTATTACACAGTAAATACCAATACAACCACCTAAAACCCACACTATATAAATATCAAATACTACATACTAACAACTCAGACTTCAGCAGCCACAAACAAAACCCATGAAACCTAACAACAGTACCCCTACACCCAGGCAACACCAGGAAACAGCCATGTAACCCTCTACCCCAAGCCAACACAGCCCCACCCTCGGATTATCCAAGCAACACAGGGCACAACCAACACGACCATCCGTCAACTAAACAACACTCACCATACACAACACAAAACACAATAACACAGCTATGACAACACGATACCACCAGCCCCTGGCAATTAAACCCACAAAATCATAACCGGCAACACATGAGGATACCAATAGCATTCACATAAAAAAACTCGATTAATCTATCATATTGTTGTAAAATAGTCAAAAGCATGCTGTCATTGCACTATTTGTGGCATCGGAGTACAACAACTAAACTAACTATACATCAAATTAAGAAAAAAATTAGGGTTTCTTTAAACCTAATTGTGAACGCAGCACGATAAACTTACTTGTTGAAATCCCGTCAATTATCTTGAATTGCCTCATTTTTATCCTCAACTTGGTTATTCTTAGGTGGAGTGAAATCAGGAAGCACACAATTTGGTTAGTCAGACTATGTGGACAACGAACGTGAAGCCCCTTTTTAAGCAATATCCAATTTAAAAAAACAAACACACTTTTAATTTTTGCCCCTTTTCAACCGTTTACACATGAGAAAACATTTTGTATTGGATGGAAAAATCTCAATCGTTGGATGTACTAATAAACGGACGTGATTTTTTCCTACGTCTTCTACCCAACACTTGTTTTCTACAATATCAAAACCCTCCGCTATTAGACCAAGTTAAGAGGAATTTAACCAACATGATACACTTTTATCTTTGATTTTCTTTCTATCTAAAAATATTAAAAACCCAAAAATATTGTCTTTTGATTTTAAATTACGTTACTTTAAAACCATTTATCAAAACAAAAACCAAAACCAAAATGATTTTCACATCCGTTAAATAAATACAACGATTTAGTAGTAAAACTCCATAAGTGTGTCCGTTGATCGATAATTAACTCTTACTTATACTTTACTACATATACGATAGGCACACTTGCCTATTTGTGTGTGGTTTAGTTAAGATAATAATCATATTTATAAATTTAAAACTCAATATTGTGTGAACAAACCATTGAAAAAATAACACATTTCTCATACTACACCCACCACACATCAATTACCATAATGTTAAAAACAATGTTTATTTGGCTAGTAAAACCGGACATTGTGTTGCAGCAGCAAGTTGGCACGTATTCAATGGGTGTTGATTACGTTAGTACATGTGCCTTATTAAAACCCAAAATATAAATTTGTTGAATTAAAATATAAAAAGAATAACATAGAAAATAATTACAATATTTAAAACGATGTTTATTCGGTCGTTGAAAACGGGCGCTGTTAAAGTCCGAGCATTGAAGTCCGTGCATTGGTAAGCCCAAGCGTTACGACGGCGAGTTGACGCAAATTCCGATAACTTTCAACGAAAGTTAAAGTTAGTATATAACATTGTTACAAAATTAAAACCCTAGTACCCATACCTGTAAATTTTAAACCTTCATACCAAATCTTGTTAGTTTAGAGAAACGTCAGAGAATAACTTTGTAATTGTGTCATAATATAAACACTTTATGTTTTCATTTAAAAGATTTTCATATTCACCATTTTCTTTATGTAAAAAAAGTTTCCTAGTAAAAAATATATAATAAAACTAATTACCTAAAAAAGAGTAAAGACAAAACACACAAAATTGAGAAAATACAATTATAAAAACTAGCTTAAATGTGCAAATATGTAATTTTCGAAGTTTTTATAAAAGGAAGGATAAAATAGTCGTTTAAAAACTATAGTAAATAAATTAAAATAGGTAAATTAGATAGTTTATTAACTAAGAATAGAAAAATAAATGTATTTATATTTTGAGCTAGGAAAATATGGAGGTTTGTAAGGAAAATTTAACAATTATTCGAAAAAAAATGTTTTTACCTATATATTATATATACTTTTATTTAGGATATCAGATTTTAATAATTTTAATAATCCAAACTTTAGCCGATTAGATAATATTAATCATAACTTAAGAAATTCCCTATGTTAATCTCAATTTTACTCTATTGGCATTCACCAAAATTTTCCTAACGGAAACTTACCCGGTTAGTCTTAGGGCAAAATATCTCATTTATCCAAGTTAAGGGGGACAAATGAGAAAATAGTAATTAAACTTAAAAACCTATCACCGTCGAGGCCACCGCCACCACCTCCATCACCATAATCACCACTTCCACCACCACTGCCGGCACCACCATGCATGTTACAGGTTTATGAAGGGAGGCTTTGAATATATATATATCTATATATATATATATATATATATATAGAGAGAGAGAGAGAGAGGTTATAATAAAAAGTGATATTTTCCTAAAAAGTGTAGAAAGTGTGTTTTCACCATTAGATCTAATAAAACACACCGTACAATAAACACACCATAACTAAAATAAAACACACTGCACAATAAACACACTTTCCATATCCGTCATCAGATCAACATATCTAACGCACCAGATTTTTTCTTACACTTCTTAGACACACTCCACTTCTTATTTTAACTCCACCCTATATATATGTGTGTGTGTGTGTGTGTGTGTGTGGGAAAGATCAATATAGACCTCATATATAGGGAGAAAACTAAGGAACTCCTAACTCTAGGGCTATAATTGAAAGTTTTATTTTCCAAAAGTTTTAATATAGTTCGACTTTACCTGTACAACCTTCCTCAGTGCAATTGACTTTCCTTTCCTACAAATCGTGAATCAACACATGTTGATGATTAAGAACCCTAAATCATTGAATATCAATCATCTGCTCAAATCTGGATCGAACGGGACGAAAAACAGTGAAAATATGAGCTTCGGGATCACCCAAGCTCATATCTGGATTGAACAGGATGAAAAACGGTGAAAACGGTGGAAAGCAACTGCGATTATCGCTTTTCTAGCAAGATCCTGGTTTTCCGGCGATGACGGGGCCGGAAAGGCAGCGCCGGAGATGTGGGTATGAGGTTAAAGAATGTCAGAGAATGTTTCTGACATTCTCTGACCTAACCCTAGTTCGTTAGAGTAGACAAAACGAATTAACAAAGAATTCGTTATGCCCATTTGTTAAGTAGAGATAACGAATTAAAAGCAATTCGTGAAGCCATTCATTAAGTAATTCGTTAGCAGAGAACTGAAAAATGAACCCCCCCCCCCCAATTCGTTATAAAGGCCAGTTCATTTTAAAGGTTCAGTTCGTTATAAAGGCAGTTCGTTATAAAGGTCCAGTTTGTTATAAATGCTAGTTCGTTATAAAGTCCATTCGTCAAGAAGTAACGAATGAGCCCCATTCTTTAAGGAACTGGATAAAGAATTAAACTTTGAAATAAAATTAAACTTTAACGGAAATAAAATTTTTCCAAGCTGACCTGGCAGCTCGACCCCAACCAGGGGTTCTTCCTCTAGGACCCTGCTCCGGGCCGCTGCCCCTAGAACCCCGCTGCCAAGGGCGCTACACCCAGACCCCCGTTCGTTGAGGGTTATAATTAAACTAGAAATACGATATGGGTAGTGCTAGTTAATTGATACGTGTAATTGTTATACAACTAGTCATGTGTAGCTAAAAAAAGGAATAACCATTAACGGTGAACGTAACATGATTCAGGTGAGTTTCTAGCCTCACTTCCTTGTTATGTTTCTGGGGCTGTGTGCATACTCAATGTGAACTTAATACACTTACCTTAAATGGTAAATGTATGCCATAATGATTGATGTGATAGTATGTATGAATGTTATGAACAAATGTTTGTCGGTGCATGAATGATCTTCGGATATTGCACGTATTGGCAGGGAAAGTAATATAAAGAAAGGTACGTATGGTTATATGACGAACGGAAGGTATAGTTAGAAAAGGGAAATGAGCCTGATAATATCGGTGAATTTAGGGAACCGACCCTAATAATATCGGCGAATGTAGGGAACCGACCCTAGTAATATCGGCGAATGTAGGGAACGACCCAAATAATATCGGCGAAGGTTATAGGGCGGAATGCTCTTTAAAACGTATATGTATGAATGAAAGTATGAAAGAAAGAATGAAAATACGTATGTGCATAAGTATGTAAGTAAATATGAAGGTATGTACCATCGGGTGCATATGTAAGTATGTGAAGGTATTGCATGTCGTCTTATTAACTAGAACTCACTCGGCGTAGCTGACTTTTAGTATGCACGTAGGTTAATCGACTGAGACAGCTGGCTTGAGAGAGACACATGGCAGGATCGGAAGAGACATGCATCTGAAGATCTGTTATGATGTTTGATATAATATGTATGTTATGTTTTTAAAAGACAAGTTATGGATGTTTGAAATGAATGGTTGACTATTATTATTCCACGGAAGTTTTAATTAACTCTGATATTTAGAACTGTATTTATGAGTAAATCCAACGCTAAAGTAGGGTGTCGGGATCGTGGCCATACAAGTTGGTGTCAGAGCATAAGTTCGAGAGAATTAAGCATCCTACATGCTTAGACTCGAACTGAGAATGGGATTTAAGTAATAAAAGAAGGAAGATGCCAGTTCAAGATAGTTATGTGTCACTCAATCAAGCTCAGTAAAGGTAAAGTGTATGGTTAAATAATAATGTATATTGATTCTAGCTTAATTGCTAGAGAACGAATGTATAAATGCTAGCTTAATTGCTAGGGATAGGAGTATATGATGATATGAACTATTTGTTTGTCTAACTATTAGAAGTAGAATTAGCATAAGTTGACTCACAAAGGGAAGTGTATAGGACACGGAGAGTAACGTGATCAGCTAATCACAGCTGGCCACTGTTATTACTTGTTAGTCTTACCATCCTTGTACTAATGGTTCCTTTAGTGATGGTGTTTGTGTTTCCTTATAGAATATCAATGGCTGGAGCAAGAAATGTCTTTAGACAGGGAGGTCGCACCGGGCGTCATGGCAGGCAACACATTGTCTGAAAATCTTCTGTAAGAAAAACCACTAACATCGGGGAAGAAGGAAGTGCAGCTGGACGTAATCCGAGCAACAACGAAGGGTATCAACTTGACCCTGCTGTTCAGGTAGCCATTGCTCAAGCTGTAGCAGCTGCTGTGAAGAACTTGAACCCTGAAAGGTCTGCTGGAAGTCATGCGGGAACTGCTGAGTGGTTAGGAGAGAATGGTAAGAAGGACACGAGAGAGAGAAAGGTGACTCGAGTGAAGTTCGGTCTGTGAAGGTTAATAACAGGAAGAGAGGCCGAGGTGGGTGTAACTACAAGTCTTTCAAGAGTTGTGACCTGCCGAAGCTAACCGGTTTGGGAGATGCAATCGCTACTCTCCAATGGATAACCGCAATGAACAAGGTTATCCGAATGAGCGAGTGACGTCCCAACCAAGCAGTAGGTTATGCCACTCAGTCGTTTGGGGATGAAGCTATGTACTAGTGGGAAAGTGTGGAGCATAGGAAGATCCGGGAAGAGATTAAGGCCTTGAAATGGGATGAACTGAAGGAGATGGTCATGAAACGATTCTGCGCTGATGCTGAAGTTGAGAGAGCTGAGATGAAGTTTCAAAATCTGAAGGCGGGTAAGATGACACACTATGAGTACATTACCGAATTCAACCACATGTCTAGGTTGGTGCCGGATATGGTAAATACATAAGTAAAAAGAATCACATGTTACCTCAAAGGACTTCCACAGAACATCCGCACCTTAGTCAGGGAAAGTAAACCTACTACCTTTGAATCTGCGGTCAAACTTGCAGAGACGGTTTACGATGACCTAGCTGTGGACGATGCGGTGTTAGAAGAGAAGAAAGAGAAGAAATGGGTTGTTCATACCAAGTGACCTGGTACTCAAGCATGGAACCCTAGAGATAAGCGACATAAAGTATGGGAGAAGTGGTCAAGTAAGACGTGCAGGAAGATGCACGCTGGAGAGTGCAAGTGGACCATTGGGTCTGATGTGTGCCATGATGGGAAGTCCCATGGTGGGGAATGCAGATCAGGGTCAAATGCTTGTTACAAATGTGGTAATATGGGGCACTTTGCTCAGGATTGCTATGCAAAGCCCACGTGCTATAAGTGCGGACAGACAGGTCACTTGGCGAGAACTTGTACGAGTGGTGAAGCTGTAGGAAGTGAGAAGAAAGATGCTTAAAAAGGGGGGCCAAGGACTAGGGCCTATATGATGACTCAAGAACAGGCCAGACAGATTCCTGATGTCGTGACAGGTACGTTGCTAGTGAACGGTATTTCTGCTTCAGTACTGTTTAACTCGGGTGCGAATAGAAGCTTTGTAACTACGACATTTAGTAAGTTAGAAAAAATGAAATGTTGTCGTGTGCCTGAAACTTTTAAAGTAGAAACCGCGAGTGAGACCTCAGTTAAAATATTGAGAATGGTTAAGGAATGTAAGATAGAATTAGAGGGACATGAGTTCCCTGTTTGAGAATGGTTAAGGAATGTAAGATAGAATTAGAGGGACATGAGTTCCCTGTTACCTTGTATGTTATGACCTTAGGAGGGTTCGATGTGGTTTTGGGAATGGATTCGCTATCTGATTTTGAGGCCCAGATAGTGTGTAAGAGTAGGTTAATAAAGTTAAAATCTTTGGATGGTAGTACGGTGACGGTTTGTGGTGATATGGAAAGTTCAGGACTTAATGTCATATCGATGATAAAAGCCGAAGAATTGTTAAGATGAGGGTGTGGTGCCTACTTGGCGTATGTTGTCAAGGCTACAACCGAGACAAGAGAAGTGAAAGATGTTCCCGTTGTGTGTGACTATCCAGAAGTGTTCCCTGATGGCCTTTCGGGGTTGCCACCGGAGCGTGAGATTGAATTTCAGATAGACTTAGTACCAGGAGCCTAGCCCGTCGCGAAAGCACCTGGCGCAGTCCGAGATAAAAGAATTGATGTCCCAACTACAAGAACTCCTCGATAAAGACTTTATAAGTCCGAGTGTTTCCCCGTGGGGTGCACCGGTGTTGTTCGTTAAGAAGAAGGATGGAAGTATGAGAATGTGTATAGACTATCATGAGTTGAACAAGCTTACGGTGAAGAACAGATATTCGTTGCCACAGATCGATGATTTGTTTCATAAATTACAAGGATCGAGCTGGTTCTCACGAATAGACCATAGATCAGGTTATAATCTGCTGAAAGTGAAAGAGTCAGACATCCCTAAAACAACGTTTAGAACTTGGTATGGACACTACGAGTTCCTCGTGATGTCGTTCGGTCTAACGAATGCTCCTGCAGCATTTATGGACATGATGAATAGGGTATGTCGGCCGGTGTTAGACAAGTCATTCATCGTCTTTATTGATGATATATTGATTTATTCAAAGAGCAAGTCTGATCATGCTAAGCATTTAAGAGAAGTATTGGAGGTTTTGAAGGAAGAGAAACTGTATGCCAAGTTTTTGAAATGCGCATTGTAGTTGCGTGAGGTGCAGTTTCTTGGTCACATGATCAATCCTGAGGGGATTACCGTGGACCCGGCTAAGATTGAGGTGATAACAAACTTGAGGAATCCGCAAAACCCAACTGATATACGAAGATTCTTAGGTTTGGCTGGCTATTACAGGAGATTCATCGAAGGCTTCTCCAAGATAGTTGCACCGTTGACCGGTATGACCCGAAAGTCTGTAGTATTTAGTTGGGGTAAGTTTCAAGAAGAAGCTTTTGAAGAATTGAATAACATACTCACACAAGCACCAATCCTTGCTCTACCCGAAGGTGATGAGGATTTGGTTGTTTGTACAGATGCCTCGTATCGTGGACTAGGTTGCGTGTTGATGCAACGAGGAAAAGTGATAGTTTATGCGTCCACACAGTTGAAAGTTCACGAAAGTAATTATCCGACGCATGACTTAGAGCTAGCAGCAGTAGTGCATGCTCTAAAGATATGGATACATTATCTGTATGGTACAAAGTGTACTATTTACGCCGATCAAAAGAGTTTGAAGTATTTCCTTGAACAGAAGGAGCTGAATATGAGACAGAGAATATGATTGGAGTTGATAAAGGACCATGACTGCGATATCAAGTACTACCCTGGTAAAGCTAATGTGGTCGTCGACGCGCTAAGCCGTAAGAATGAAGAAGTCATTGCAATAGTGAAGTCTAATAAGTTGCTAATAAACTCAGATCTCTTTGGAGAAATCATCGAGATTCAGTATGAGGTGCTTGCGGATGAAGGATTAATGAAGAAGGAAAGAACTTTCGGACAACATGACGAGCTGATGGAAAACACTCATGGTGTTAAGATTAGGTTTGATCGTATGTGGATTCCATGCCATGAAAATCTCAGAGGTCAAACTTTAGATGAAGCTCACAAGTCGAGATACTCAATTCACCCAGGATCCACCAAGATGTATAATACCTGAAGAGAGATTATTGGTGGCCAGGGATGAAGAATGACGTGGTAGACTACGTTAGTAAGTTCTTAACTTGTTTACAAGTCAAAGCTGAACACCAGAAACCTTATGGGAAGATGCGGCCTTTAGAGATACCAGAATGGAAATGGGAACACATCACCATGGATTTCATAACTAAGCTACCTCTTACAACTAAACATCATGATACCATTTGGGTTATTGTGGACCGTTTAACGAAAAGTGCTCCCTTTCTACCTATACGAGAGGCCATCTCATCAGATGCGTTAGCGAATGTGTTCATAAAGGAAATTGTGGCTAAGCATGGAGTGTCGTTATCGATCGTGTCTGATAGCGATACTCGCTTTACTTCAAGATTTTGGAACAAGTTCCACGAAGCTATGGGAACAACATTGAACATCAGTACGGCGTATCATCCTCAAAAAGATGGGCAGTCTCAAAGGAGTATCCAAACCCTTGAGGATATACTAACTGCTTGTGTTTTAGACTTTCGAGGAAGTTTGGATGATCACCTGCATCTAGCAGAGTTCTCCTATAACAACAACTACTATTCAAGTATTGGTATGCCACCGTTGGAGATGTTGTATGGAAGGCGTTGTAGAACTCCTATATGTTGGGGAGAGATTGGTCAGAAAGAGATTAGTCAGAAAGAGATTGGAAGTTTAGAAGTTGTGCAAGAAACCTCGTCAAGGTTCAATCAGGTCAAGGCAAGAATGAAAGATGCTCAAGTTCGACAGAATTCATATGCTGATAAGCGGCGAAGATCGATGAGTTCAACGTTTGTGACAGTGTGATGCTCAAGGTCTCGCCCTGGAAGGGAATTATTCGTTTCAGGAAGAGAGGAAAGCTAAGTCCTAGATACATTGGACCGTTTAAGATTGTTGAGAGTGTGGGTGAAGTAGCTTACAAGCTAGATTTACCCGAGGAGCTAGAAGGAATTCATTCTACATTTCACGTTTCTCACTTGAGAAAATTCCTAGCCGATGACACGTCGCATGTGCCATTAGTAGACATTGAGGTTGATGAACGGTTAAACTATATCGAGAAGCCTGTAGAGATCGTTGACCGCAAAGAGAGGCAGCATCTTCATAAATTATTCCTCTGGTGAAGGTGAGGTGGAAGCATCGTAAAGGATCAGATGCTACTTGGGAAGTTGAAGAAGAGATGCGCAAGTTTTATCCAGAATTGTTTCAGTAATAGTTAGGTTTCGAGGACGAAACCTCTTTAAGGAGGGAAGACTTGTAACATCCCATATTCTCGTTTCGGATAATAAAATAAAATACGAGTTATTATGAGTCAGGCTTGTGTTGGGTTAAGTAATATGGGAAATGGACTTGGGTTAATAAGGAAAGGGGGAAAGGACCATGGGCTTAAGCCCATGACCCATGATATAAATACCATAATTAGCCACTAATTAATTCATTCTCATCCATTCAATACACCACCCAAAACACACATTTAAGCTCTTTCTCTCGTATCTCTTTCTCTAAGCCGAAACCAAGAAGAAGAATCGATTCCCGACCCAAGGTAATGATAGTATGATATTGTATGGATCTAAACCCGCAAGATCTAGTTGCGAAACGACAAGCCGACACCCTAAACCGTTAAAGTTATGAGATCCGGATGGAATCGGGTATAAACCGATCGAAAGATGAGCTTAGGGGTCACCCTAGCTCATATCTGGATCTAACGGGACGAAAAACGATAAAAAACGGTGGAAAACAACTGAGATTCTCGCTTTTCCGGCGAGATCCCGATTTTCCGGTGATGACGGCGCCAGAAAGGCGACGCCGGACACGTGGGAACAAGGTTAAAGAATGTCAGAGAATTTTTATGACATTCTCTGGCCTAACTCTAGTTCGTTAGCAGAGACATAACGAATTAACAAGCAATTCGTTATGCCCATTCGTTAAGAAGAGATAACGAATTAGAAGTAGTTCGTTAAGCCACCCGTTAAGTAATTCGTTAGCAGAGAACTGACGAATGAAACAACCCCCCCCCCCCCACAATTCGTTATAAAGTCCAGTTCGTTATAAAGGTTCAGTTCGTTATAAAGGCCAGTTCGTTATAAAGGTCCAATTCGTTATAAATGACAGTTCATTATAAAGTCCATTCGTCAAGAAGTAACGAATGAGCCCCATTCTTTAAGGAACTAGATAACAAATTAAACTTTGAAAGAATGACATAAAGGTCCCTGGACTTAGGATAAAATGGAATAATTACAATGAAGACCTCGAAATTTATGAATTAGCAAATAAAATAATAAATTAGAATTCTAATGAAAAATGTGTTAAGATGGTTAATGGAAATAAAATTTTTTCAAGCTGACCTGGCAGCTCGACCCCAGCCAGGGGTTCTTCCTTTTAGACCCTGCTAGGGGCTTCCGCCCCTAGAACCCTACTGCCAGGGGCGCTACCCCCGGACCCCCGTTCGTTGAGGGTTATAATTAAACTAGAAATACGATATGGGTAGTGATAGTTAACTGATACGTGTAATTGTTATACAGTTAGTCGTGCGCAGCTAAAGAAATGAATAACAATTAACGGTGAACGTAATAGGATTCAGGTGAGTTTCTAGCCCCACTTCTTTGTTATGTTTTTGGGGCTGTGTGCATACTAAATATGAACGTTAATACACTTACCTTAAATGGTAAGTGTATGCCATAATGATTGATGTGATAGTATGTATGAATGTTATGAACGAATGATTGTCGGTGCATGAACGATCTTCGTATATTGCACGTATTGGCAGGGTAAGTAATATGTAGAATGCCTAGTATGTAATATGTATGTATGAAAATACATAATGAAATGAGTATGTACGAAATGACAATTATATCAAGAAATGTACTTATGGTTATATGACGAACGGAAGGTATAGTTAGAAAAGGGAACCGACCCTGATAATATCGGCGAATGTAGGGAACCAACCCTAAAAATATCGGAGAATGTAGGGAACCGACCCTAATAATATCGGAGAATGTAGGGAACCGACCCTAATAATATCGACGAAGGTTATAAGACGGAATGCTCTTTAAAACGTATATGTAAGAATGAAAGTATGTATGTAAGTATGAAAGAAAGAATGAAAATACGTATGTATGTAAGTATGTAAGTAAATATGAAGGTATGTACCATCGGGTGAATATGTAAGTATGTGAACGTATTGCATGTCGTCTGATTAATTAGAACTCACTCAGTGTAGCTGACTTTTAGTATGCACGCAGGTTAATCGACTGAGACAGCTGTTTTTAGAGAGACACATGACAAGATTGGAAGAGACTGGCATCTGAAGATCTGCTATGATGTTTGATATTATATGTTATGTTATGTTTTTAAAAGACAAGTTATGGATGTTTGTAAATAATGGTTGACTATTATTATTATTTCGCGAAAGTTTTAATTTACTCTGGTATTTAGAACTGTATTTATGAGTAAATTCAATGCTAAAGTAGGGCACCGGGATCGGGGCCTTACACAATTTTGGTTCAAATTCTAGTTTTTAGTAATAAATGGAAACGATCTAGTTAGGTATGCACTCGGTGAAACACAGGTATAAACCTGTGAACAGGTGAAAATCACCTGAATGATGCTCTCAATTTACTATGGTGAAGAGGTTGGATAGGTAAATAATCAAATTAACTACTTTCATGTTCTTTCACTTTTACTTGAATTATGCTCTTTACTAGTTATCATTTTGCTATTGTTATACTAATTATGTTTTGTTTTTTTTTTGTTTTTGCATTAGGAAGTTTCGTGTTGGATTCTTACAAGGGCAAGGCAAGCTGTTGTAAATAGGTCAAGATATGTTCAAGCACTCCTTAATCAAAATAGAGCAAGGCATGCCAAGAATATGTAACCGAACATGACTCCTGTAATTGCGAGATGTTACAGACTGCTAAAGAAGCCAATGTTGTTGTAGCTAATGCCACTATGACCTGGTCATTGTCCGATCATGTTGTCGACCATTATGTTAGACGATCGGCCTGTATTGCTTCTACCTGATTTTGTTCCTTTTGCAATGTGTATACGCATTACATTGTTGCTTCTACCTGATTAATACTGATACAACGACCATCGCAACCTAGATGAATGTAATATATATGTGTATTTGAGTGTTATACCCATGTTTTAAGCACCGTGTATGTGCCTCCATACATATGCAAACTCCAATCAGTATTATATGTGCGTACTACCTATGTGATATATATCATTTATGCACGTTTTGACAGATACTTGTTCACGTTATTGTACACACGTGTCGTTCAGTTTTATACAAATTTTCATGTGTGTAGTCGTACATGATTATACGTGCTTACATACCACGTACAAACTGTTATATTTTTATATTGTAAACATGTTGCGTGACATATATACACAATGTTTTGAGTTTTATCTACATTTTTAAACATCAAAGTTTACAATGTAATGTAAAATTATCGTCCTTCTTTATATATTCATATTATACTTATATATTGTGTGTTTTACATACATTGTCGATCATCGTATACGTTCCTACTTTTTATACCTTACGCATCATGCACATGTAATGTATACTCTTCGTTTAATTCATGAAACAATACACCATTAATGCATAAAATACTTAACACGCACGTCGAGCACGTGATACTAGTTTTAGGCCTTTGACATTCTCGTGCATGTATTAAACAAACATACATAGCAACGCATAACATACTCATTCATCGACACCGCTCAACCATTTTCATTCGCGTGTATGTATGAAAGAAAGAAACAAACAAACATTCATGTCAAACCAATTCACATTATCATAAATGACCTGAGCCCTATGCTTTTACACAATTGTTATTTATTTCATTCATAATGATTAACTATTATCCATGAACCCCCTTAAACGGGACTTTTTTAAACCATAAAAGTTTATTTAGTTTTTGCTTTCCCACTCTCTAGCATCTTCTAACATATGCTTCTTAACAACGTCTGCTCCTGAAAGCAATAAGCGAGCTATATATTTCACCTGAAGAACCTTGATCTGTTTAACCTTCCCAACTTCACCCATGCTGAAATCACAATGAAACTGGCCGCCTTCTTAATAGCATTGCATGTGCAGCATCGTGGATATCCGACAATCTATGACATTATCTTTTGTTGCCCATGGTAAATTCATTTTTCTTGGCTTTGCTGGACTCATAGCTTCCGCCTTCGTGTGTCCAACCAATTTTAGATAATTGGAAAATATGGCAGTCTATGTAAACAAATAAAAAAACAACCATTATAACAAACACGTATCACAAGAATATGTATTACTAATCTATTAAATATATGCATTGTTAATATACTACACATACACAATACTAATGACTTACATATATGCACCATTAGCGTATTGAAATTACAATTAACTAACTACTTTGTATGGTGTGCTTTTGCCATTAAAAACTGGTCTGCATATAAAGTTGTACACACTCGACATCAGGTTGTCGAAAATATAAGCCATCGCCTCATTCATGTCGAAAACCATTACGTAAAACTGATCACACCACAGTGTCATACTCTTTTAAGTCGATCTTATTTTCAAAAAAATTTAGCATTGTCACTGTGGCTGATAAATTACCTGAATTGACATTTTCGTTAACTACGGTCCTTCTTGTTACCATTCTTTCCTCCTGTTTCAATAAAACAGTTAAATAATTATGTTTGTTCACATATATAATACGTGTCTTACATGTGTATCGCACTATGTAGTGAATTAGTACCACATATGTGCAACACATCATAACCTCATATAAGTGTAATATGTCTGTAATGCATATGTGTGATACATCTGTAATGCAAGTAATGCATATGTATAATACACCATACCCGCATATGCATGTAGTACATCAATAATTCATATAAACCTAAATGATGACTTAATTTATGAAATTGAACTTTACAGTTGTTTACATGCTATTTTTATTTTGAGTTATGTTTAATTTCGCAATAGATTTGGACCAAATGGATGATCGAAATAACATTTATGAAACACATAATTATCGTTCCATGATAACTTACCTTAACTCGTATTCCTCGTCCATGTGCATCACATGCTTCACCTTTCGTGGGCTTTATGACCTTTTCGTAGTTCTCACATCTGTGCCACATAAGTAATATAATCGATTTAAGTATACGTAATCATAATACAAAATGCATGAAATGTATCTGAATATATAACCATACCATCAACACTCCTATATTCGTCATTGTTGTCCGAAACGACTTCAGTTTTGTTGCTAGTAATTGTCCACTGTTTTGCTGTCAGTCTAGACATTATTATCTTTGAATGTATTACATATATGTATTATACCTAAACAAACGCCTAAACATTATCGTCACAGTTGAACATTATTATCATAATATGTATTGCATATATGTATTAACATTACTACCTTAACATTATCATCACATACGAGAATTATCATCACAACTAAACTACACAAATGACCTAATATTCTTATCGTATTTTTACATATGCATTACTTATATGCGGTATAAAGAAACATGCTAAAAAACATTACCATTAGTCCATTACTAAGTTCAACAGTACATACGTGCATTATAATTAAAAATTACACAGTCAGATACATCATTCATGTATTATATCTATGTAATATTACACCAATCATGTAAATTAATAAACTGATATAGAGGTATGATACTACATAAACAAAATGCTCATAATCGGTACATATAGTACAACTAACTGACACCACACATACAATTGTTCATATTTGACGCCATTTACACCTAAACAGCGCCTATAGTACTCCTAATCAACAATATATACACAAATAATTCGGAATCGTCACAATATATGCCTAATCGACCCTTATTATTAGAATATTCGACATGATTGTTCTTCGATTAACCATAAAAAGAAAAAGCATAGACAGTTGAGCAATATTTCAGTGTAATACGCCTAATTGATGTTGATACTGTGAAACTGATTAATATTATTGCTTACTTGATGGTGTTCTTTGTTTTTTTGTTTGATTTCGTACTCAATTGGATGAAACAGATGATTGATTCGAAGAGTGTCAAAACCCTAGGGTGTTGGTCTGCGAGATGAGTAAAGGATGAGAGAAGAATAACCGATTGTATTTTTGAGCATCATTCAAATCTACCCTTCTTTATTAAAAAAATTCAACTTTTTTTTTCTTTTTGTCCCCTTCATTTTTTTAGCCATTGATCTAGTGAAATCAATGTTTTTAATGGAGTTCTCTAGTTAAAAGGAGTTCTCTATTGATCTCACCCCTATATATAAGGACTGATATCTTTTGAGAAATTGGTAAGTTGTAATAACTTTAAGAACTCAATATGGAACACACAATCAATTAAATGGGCATTGAATATGTGGCTGAGAATAAATTTGATTAAAAAATTAATCAGGAGAGAGAATAAAGATTTTTGATAATTACACAAGTTTAAATGTTAGTTACACATATGTAATAAGTCGTTTTTGTGTGTAAAAAAATAATGTAATTTTTTTTACGTTACTTACACTTACAAATTACGTATGGTAAAAATATTCAATTTTTTTATTACGTTGAGTTCTTTTGTGTTCTTAAAACTCAAAGTGGTTTTCAAAAGAAATCAGTCATCTATATAAATATATATATATATATATATATAGTTATTAATTAATGTATATAGTAATGAAAAAATAATGACAATACATATAATATAAAGTTTTAGTTAAAGAAATATATAAAATAAATATACAAAAACTAATTGATAAATAGGAAACCAGATAAGAGCGAGTCAAGCTTTAGAAACAAATATAGAAGCTAGCCAAGCTCAAGCTCAGGCTCTGTATAAGTTAAGAGAGCCGAGCTCGAGAGTAGTCGAGCTTCGGCTCGACTTGTTTGCACCATAGGTGGACAAGAAAAATAAACTTGGTTTATAATAAATAGAAGTTTTTGTTTCACCCCCATCAACTTGAAGAAATGACATATTTTTCTTCGAAACTAATTGGGTTAGTCTTCATTAGGAAATAGCTCGGTGGTGGCCAGTATGATGAAAGTTGAGATTTACATAAGGAATTTTTTAAATTGGAATTAATGACGACCAAAATATCAAAGTTTGAATTATTAAAAATGTCCCTTTTTTTATTTTTGTATAAATTTACATTCAACCCCATATGATAACATATGAGATTTGTAAGAAGGGGAAAGTAACGTATAAATTAAATTAATGTGTTAAATTTAAAATCAAGTGGTGTAATTATATATACAACATAGTGTAATTATACTATTTGATTCTTACAGTTAACACATTAATTTAATTTGTATTTGATTCAGACCCTTTATAACAAAATGCATATAAAAAACGCAAATTTATTTTGATATATCCACTTCTATATAGCCACTTAAGGCTAAGGGGTATAGACCCTTCAACACCATTCTCCTCATTCGTCATGTAAGGCCCCGTTACCGGTTCCTACTTTGGCGTTGGATTTACTCATAAATACAGTTCCAAATATCAGAGTTAATTAAAACTTTCGCGGAATAATATAAAAGATCAATCATTCATTATAAACATTCATAACTTGTCTTTTTAAAACATAACATAAATAATAATATAAAAACATCGTGACAAATATTTAGATGCCATCCTCTTCGGATCCTGCCATGTGTCTCCCTCAAGTCAGCTGTCTCAGTCGATTAACCTGTGTGCATACTAAAAGTCAGCTACGCTGAGTGAGTTCTAGTTAATCAGATGACATACAATGCATTCACATGCTTACATATGCACCCGAAGGTACATAGCTTCATATTTACTTACATACTTACATGCATAATTCATTCATACATATACGTTTTAAAGAGCATTTCGCCCTATAACCTTCGCCGATATTATTAGGGTCGGTCCCCTACATTCGCCGATATTATTAGGGTCGGTTCCTGCATTCGCCGATATTACTAGGTTCGGTTCCATACATTCGCCGATACTATTAGGATCGGTTCCCTTTCTAACCATACCTTATGTTCGTCATATAACCATACTTAACTTTCTTTATATAATCGTCCTTTCTTACATACTCATTTCATCACGTACTTTCATACATACATATTTCATACTATGCATACTACATATTACTTTCCCTTTCGTTACGTGCAATATCCGAAGACCGTTCAGGCACCGACAAGCATTCTTTCATAACATTCATATATACTATCACATCAATCATTATTGCATACGCTTACCAATTAAGGTAAGTGTATTAACGTTCACATTGAGTATGCACACAGCCCCGAAAACATAACAAGGAAGTGGGGCTAGAAACTCACCTGAACACGGTTACGTTCACCGTTAATGGTTATTCCTTTCTTAAGCTTTGCGCGACTAAGTGTATAACAATTACACGTATCAATTAACTATAACTTCCCATATCGTACTTCTAGTTTAATATAACCCTCAACGAACGGGGGTCCGGGGGCAGCGCCCCTGGCAGCGGGGCCTAGGGGCGGCAGCCGCTAGCAGGGTCCAAGGGGCAGAGTCCCTGGCTGGGTTCGAGCTGCCAGGACAGCTTGGAAAAATTTTATTTCCATTAACTGTCTTAACAAATTTTCATTAGAATTCTAATTTATTATTTTATATGCTAATTCATAAAATTCGAGGGCTTCTTTGTGATTATTCCATGTTATCCTAAGTCCAGGGACCATTCTGCCATTATTTCAAAGTTTAATTCGTTATCCAGTTACTTAACGAATGGGGCTCATTCGTTACTTCTTGACGAATGGACTTTATAACGAATTGAACCTTTATAACGAACTGAACCTTTATAACGAACTGGTCTATATAACGAGTTGAATCTTTATAACGAACTGGCCCTTACAACGAACTGGGGGTTCATTCGTCAGTTCTCCATTAATGAATTACTTAACGAATGGCTTAACGAACTACTTCTAATTCGTTATCTCTTCTTAACAAATGAGCATAAAGAATTGCTTGTTAATTCAGTATGTCTCCGCTAACGAACTAGGGTTAGGTCAGAGAATGTCAGAAACATTCTGTGACATTCTTTAACCTCGTACCCACATCTCTGGCGCCGTCATCGCCGAAAAACCGGGATCTCACCGGAAAAGCGAGATCTCAGTTGTTTTCCACCGTTTTCACCGTTTTTCGCCCCATTAGATCCATATCTTAGCTAGGGTGACCCCTAAGCTCATCTTTTGATCGGTTTATACCCGATTCCATCCGGATCTCGTGACTTTAACGGTTTAGGGTGTCGGCTCGTCGTTTCGCGACTAGATCTAGCGGGTTTGGATCCATAAAATATCATACTTTCATTACCTTGGGCCGGGATCGGTTCTTCTTCTTGGTTTCAATTTAGAGAAAGGATATGAGAGAGAGAGAGAGAGAGAGAGAGAGAGAGCTTAGGTGTTTGTTTTGGGTAGTGTATGGAATGGATGAGAATGAATGAATTAATGGTTAATTATGGTATTTATATCATGGGTCATGGGCTTAATCCCATGGTCTTTTCCTTATTTCCTTATTAACCCAATTCCATTACCCATATTACTTAACCCAACACAAGCCCGACTCCTAATAACTCATATTTTATTTTATTAACCGAAACGAGAAAACGGAATGTTACACGTCACGTATGCGCCTCGTCAACCTTCCTCCCAGTTCAACATTTTTCAACCAAGGAAATATATCATTCTCCGTCATTTTCCACAATTCCATTATTTAATAATAAAAAGAAATAAAAAAAAGAAAAGAATAATTTTTTTAATTGATTAGGACTAACGAGGATGGTTATTATGCTCAGGTCGAAAAAGATTGGGGGAGGGGAGTGTTCTAGGGAGACCATTCGCTTGAGATGAGCCACATAGGCAGTCACGTCGAACCAGTACTGAACCACACCGATTAGCCCTAATATGGAACAATAAAAGTACCTTTTTCACTTATCACATATTTTTATACTGTTATATGTATGCGTATTTATTACTAGCTTTTATCCCCCGTATTACGGGGGTTTTACATTATTCGTTATAATATTTATATATTTTTTGGATTTTAATTTTATTTATCGTACAAAAGTTAATGATATACTTAATATCTGATAATGAAAGAGTTCCACAAATAATGAGATGTTATAACCCAGTTTAAAAGTTATTTGGGTTTAATGAAACCATGACCCATTTATTTTTTTTACTATAAAATTGTTTTCTTTTAATTATAGATAATATATATCTTTTTTTTAAAAGATCAAATGTTAATATTTAGTGTATCCATAATTTATAGGATTTTCATATAAAATATTTGGTGAGATTAATTTTTAATTTAATGAGATGTTATATCCCATTTGCGAAAAATTTGGGTTTGGTGAGACCCATACCCTTGAATTCGGGTCAAATGCATGAGAAGCATCCGTTTGCATATAATGCAATCTGGTGGCTTGAGAGAATTTAGGGAGCAACCAGAGAGTTTTAAAGCTTTCGTTTATATATATTATAGATTTTACACATATATTATTTCTGTAATTTTCTATACTTTATTAAATATGTAACAAAATATAATAATACCTTAAATAGCTGATTTTTTAAAAAGGTGTTTTTGTCACGATTTAAATGTGTAAAAAACTGCCAATTGAATTATAAATATAATATAGAAATGCTTTTATTAGTAGATTGTTATGAAATTAGATACTTACAATACTATTAAAACAATACAATGTTCCACATGACATTCAAATCTAGTTGTTAAACCAAGATATTATTAAAAAATATCCTGTAGCCATTTCATCAGACTCTAATGATGTCTTTCTCTAGAAAAATAAACATATATATTTAGACATACGGTGTGGTGTGCATGTCCTATAAATGGAAAACTGAAAATTAATCCTAAAAAGAAAATGAATCCATTATATTCAATGGTTCAAAATCAATAAAATAAATACAAAATCTTAAGAAAATAATAAACAAATGGATATTAACCGAAAAAAGGAAAAACTCATATTATATATAAAAATTCATTATTTATATATATACACACACACATACATACATACATACATATAGATATATACACTATTATTTATTACGTCATCTAGGTCAATGTCCGATCCTACCTGTGACCCAGTAAGGAGTCCGGGTCGACTTCCAGTCCGGGTCTGAAAAAATTGCATACACCATATTCAAACCTTAAGATTTTCCGACCATAATCATTTTAATCCCTCTCTCTCTCTCTCTCTCTCTCTCTCTCTCGGCTTATTACCTCCACTATCTCATATATTTCGGTAATGTAGATGGGGATTAATCGTTTTCCGGTAAGGTTATATTTTATACTCTAATGGCCAACAATGTTACATGGTTTTCTGGTAAGGTTATATTTTTTTTCTGGTAAGGTTTTATATTTACTTTAATTTTTATATGATTTTGTTATAATCTCTTTAAATTGTTTATCAAAATACAAGATTGAATTGATATTTGAAGTTATTACGGTTTTCTGGTAAGGTTTTATTTGCTACTCTAATGTCTGATTATCATATTATTCCTTATTTCATATACAATTGTTTTTGTTTTCCATTTTCGTTGTATTTATATTAATTATTATATGATTTTCTTACAATCTCTTTAGGTTATATATCAAAATTGAAGATACAATGGAGATTTTCCCTATTTCGTTTTTCGGGTAAAACAATTCAAATATTCCGGTTATCAATTAGAACATCAATTTTCCATTTGTTTACATAATTCAAATCTTTCATAATTGGGAATTTATTTATTATGTGATATTCATACTAATATTTAATTTTTTTCATTTCAGGTTATGTCCCCAAGTTGATATAGCTAATTCATGGATTGAGGATTTTTTTGATAAGATCTCTTATATTTTGTTTAATATTGATGTATATATTTGCTATTATTCATGTATTTATATATTTTTCACAAATCATGTAATTTATTTGAAATTTATATAACCAATTATATATTGTTGTTGTTCATAGTCCATTTAATATATTTTTATCATTTTGATTCATTTAAAATTTAATATCATAGCCAATTAAATCACCATTGTTAACGCAATTTAAACATTATTATACTTTCCAATATTATTATACTTTACATTTTAAAATAATGCACATTTAATATGACATTTTAGAAACCGATTTTCAACATTCAAATTTGGATTCTCACCATTTATATGAAATTTACAAAAATATGTTATATAGTTTGACTTTCACTTGTTGTTCAAAAACTGAATTTTAATGAATTTGATCATTTCATAATTTTTCAATATTCATGTCTTAAATAAAAAAAAATTATTTCTAATAACCACTTCTAAATATTTCAAGTTATTATGATTTCATTAATATATTTATTTCTAGATGTTTAAAATAAAAAATATATATCTAATCGAATATCAAATTTGGATTCTCAAAATAACAAAAATTTAAACTTTAAACCATAAAGTTCATAAACTACTAAATATTTCCTTATAAATCATATTTGATTATTTTTTATTTTGTGAGTGTAACATCCTACTTCTAATAATAAATAAAAGGAAATGTGTTTGTTTAAAAGTGTGTTAATATTTAATTATGTTAAATATAATAAAAGAGTATAGACTTAGGGATAGTTATGGGCTTTAGCTCCATGGGCTTAAGGGAGTATAAATACCCCTTAAACCTCCCTAAAATCCTAAAGCCCTCATTCTTATCTTCTAGCCCCATACACACTCAAAAACACACACAAACACTCTCTAATATTTCGGCCAAGATCCAAGACCAAGAACCGAGCTTGGATTTTGATAGATCTTGACCATACAAGCAAGATACGAGTCCATAGTTGCACATGAAAGCTAACCGTAGCCTAAAAGCATAAAAAGGTATGTTCTTTACACATAAAGACTATGTTTTTAAGACGAGTTGCCCTAAAACTTAGTACTAAGGCAAGTCGGGTGTAGATATACCATAAAAAATACAAACTTAATGTTAAAAACGGACTTAATGAATTCGTTAGTATATACGGTTCATGTGAAACCCCTAGATCTAGCCTAAAACGGGTGTGGAACCAATAAAGGTTCAAGCTTTATGGATAAACGGACTAGGTCTTAGTCAAAATGGAAATGAAAACGTTTAAAAGCTAGAACAGCACTAGAATATGAGAATGGACGTTAGATATGTAGTAATAGTGATAATCGAAGCATAACGGCCCAACAGTGGTTATACTCGAATAAAGGGGTGTATTCGATTGTGGGGGTGCATTCGAGTGGGGTGCATTCGAATGAAAGAAAGAAAAGAATGAAGAAAGAAAGGAAGATGGACAAAAAAGAAAGAACACAAGTGTTCTATTCCAAGACCAATAAAGTGTTCCATTAGAATACAATGCCTTACAAAAGCCCATTCGAATACATGTTACATACGAATACAAGTACTTCCTAATTCAAGTGTATTCGCATACAAGCTTCCATTCGAATACAAAAAAGAAAGAAAGACAGAAAGCTTATACAAGTATGTTCTATTCGAATACATGTATTCGAATACATGATGTATTCGAATGCTTGTCCCTTCAAATATATGTTATATTCTAACACAAATCCTATTCGCATACAATCTTAATTCGTATACTTTTCCCTTAGAATACAATGCCACTTGGATGATGGGCCATTCGAATACCAGGTTACTCGAATACATGTAGTATTCGAATGAATGCTCATTCGAACACATGTGGTATTCTAACTCAGCTTAACCCCACCTCTGCTCCTTGGAACCCGCAAGGGGCTGCCGCCCTTAGAACCCCGCTTCCAGGGGCGCTGCCCCCGGACCCCGTTCGTTGCAGGTTATAATTAAACTAGAAACACAATATGGGTAGTGATAGTTAATTGATACGTGCAATTGTTATACAGTTAGTCGCGCACAACTAAAGAAAGGAATAACCATTAACGGTGAACGTAACCGTATTCAGGTGAGTTTATAGCCCCATTTCCTTGTTATGTTTTTGAGGCTGTGTGCATACTCAATGTGGATGTTAATACACTTACCTTAAGTGGTAAGTGTATGTCCTAATGATAGATGTGATAGTTATATTTATGTTATGAATGTATGATTGTCGGTACGTGAACGATCTCCGGATATTGCACGTATCGCCAGGAAAGGTGTGTCTTACATAAGATCGATGCATGAACAATATATGAATGAGAAAGGATATATATGAATGTATATAATAGAATGTACATGTAAAGTAGTGTATGTATAGTTGTTACAGAAGGAATGGACCAGACCCTAATAATATCTGGTATAGAAGGGACCAGACTCTAATAATATATGAGATAGAGAAGAAAGGGACCGGACTCTAATAATATTTGAGATAGAGAAGAAATAGACCAGACCCTTATAATATCTGAGATAGAGAAGGAATGGACCAGATCCTAATAATATATGAGATAGAGAAGAAAGCGACCAGACCCTAATCATATCTGAGATGGTAAAGATGGTATGTATGTAGTATGAAAGTGTGATAGTATGAAAGTAAATGTATGAATGTATGTTGCCTGATTAACTAGAACTCACTCAGTGTAGCTGACTTTTAGTATACACGCAGGTTAATCGACTGAGACAGTTGGCTTGAGGTGAACACATGGCAGGATTGAAGAGGCTGACATCTGAAGATTTGTCATGATGCTTGAAAACTATGTTTTATGTTATGTTTTGTAAGACAAGTTATGAATGTTTATAATGAATGGTTGACCTTTTATATTATTCCGCGAAAATTTTAATTAACTCTGATATTTAGAACGGTGTTTATAAGTAAATCCAACGCTAAAGTAGGGCACCGGGATGGGGCCTTATAGTGAAATATTTCCTTATGAAATTATTCAATATGAGCATATTCCAAAAAAGAAAAAAAGGAAAAATATTTTAAAAAATGCAACAATTTCGTCATAAATAAATAATCATTTTTCTTACCTTCGATATCTTTATCCATACATCAATCATATATCAAAACAAACTATTATAAGTATAATTCTCCATGACAATAGGTAAGAAAACATATCTTATCAACCACAAATGATTTATCAATCATTTTGTTAAATGTGTTAGTAATTGCATACACTTATTTTCTGTATACATATACACATGAGGTAAGTTAATATTAAAAGTTATTTTTTAATTGATATATTAAAAATAAGTTGACTATTTAATTATAGCCTAAAATTATGCTTTCATAAAAAAAATGTTGACTGTTCTATTATAGGCAAAACTCCATGTATTTTTAAAAATAAGTTGACCATTTATTTATGGCCGAAAATAAATGTTTTATTTAAAATAAGTTGACCATTCAATTATTGCCAAAAATTACGTATTTGATAATTTTTTTTTTAATTTGAAGTCACAAAAATCAAAAACCTTTATTTTAGACAATTCCTAATCAAAAATCAAAGCTTTATGTATGAATGATATTGAAAATAACATTTTTTAATTAATAAGAATGCTTAATCAATTGATATTAAGATGTAGTGACCTATAATTGATTTTTATTTGTAATTA
This sequence comes from Bidens hawaiensis, assembly GCF_021521415.1. Taxonomy (NCBI): domain Eukaryota; kingdom Viridiplantae; phylum Streptophyta; class Magnoliopsida; order Asterales; family Asteraceae; genus Bidens; species Bidens hawaiensis. The sequence goes on along the minus strand of NW_027495223.1, from coordinate 93,124 downwards.
CTAGTTATAATTATTAATAAATAATAATTAGTACTTACTAATAATATAATTTACAAATGTGTGCAAATAAATGATTTGAAACACATTTTGACGTAAATGTTAGTTAAATTGAGACAAATTAATAAAAACATGCTATCAAAATAATTGATAAATTAATGTACTCAAAAAATCAAATATATTTTTTCTTCACGTACACATGTGGACACATATTTAAGTTTGTAATTGGTAAGATGAACAAACAATAATGTTTTCCATTTTACTTAATAATTAAGTAATATCAAACAGTACATAGCATAGATCAAACTAAAGATAAGAAACATTTCAACAAAAAATTGGGGGTATCAAATTTGCTAGAAATGCCTTTTAGAATTTGGCAATTATTAACATTAGAACATAGAAACATGTGAAAGGACAAACTTTATCTAAAATATAACATTTTTACAAATATTTCATTTGTAAAGGTAATTGTTTTGATACATATGCTGTGATTAACCAATAGACATATGTCATTTATTTAAAGTCTATTGCTTTAATAGCATAGGTAAATATGTATGTTTATTTAAACTTTTATAATTGTTCACAACATATGAATCCATTTTGTTTATAAAATATTAATTGTATAGAGTTGTACTTTTTAATTTCAAATGATACAATTACCATTTAATTAATATTTGAACAATTTTTAATTACGCATAAATATCAAGATTAATATATACAATTAAAAAAAGGATTATTTAATGAAATTGTTTTTAAATAAAGTAATGATGTTAATGAGTTTGAAACATAATTTATTGCAGATTGTAGTCACTTTAATAAATTTTTAATTAGGGAAGACTTATATGTAATAAAATTAAAATTAACTGGTTTAATTTTAATTATCTCTATATTAGTTTAATTATAATTAATTAGTGAAATTAGTAGAATAAAACTTTATTGTTTTGATTTAACTTAATATATTTAACTAAAAGGTCTTTAAATCGAAATAAAACAAAAGTTTAATTTAAAAATAATTTATAATAAAATATACCTTTATTTATTTATTAATGTTGAAATGAAACTCATATTCTTTCAATCAATAATTAACAAAGACATTTATTTCGCTCAGATGTTAGTCGTGTGTTTATCAATCACTACTCATTTGAAATTGAAGAATACAAAAACTGTTATATAACAATTACTGTATGTTTTTTTCTTTCAATATGTTTTTATTAATATTTTTGAATATGTTGCTTTTATTTAATAACAATATTTGTCATTTACAGTTTGTTTGGATTGCTAAATGATAATGATTTGAACATTCGCAGACCAATTCCATTGAAGTTGTTGCTATCTCCTAATTAAGAGTTTTTGAAAGCAACATCTTTCTATAATATTTACGAGATTTGCACAATAATCTTGGTAAATTGCTGGTTATATTTTTTAAAGTTTCATATTGATCTCTTATACTATATTGTATAAAGATTAAATAGTTTTTTACTTTTGCCAGCAGAAAAATATCATCTTGCTCGGAACATATTTGTGTTGCATAAATATGTTGTCTATATTTATATGGTTTATTAATATGTTTTTCACTCATGTGTAACACGAGCTATATCCTAGTAATTAATTTACATACTTTGTAAAGCAATACATAAAACAATTATAATGCTATCAACTATAACTATTTATTGAAAAACGGGTTTTAGTTTTCAAACATTATCTTTTCCTTTAATAGTTTTATAACATTTACTTATTTTCTTTAATTAGTTTAAGTTGTGTTTAGAAAAAAATTATTGATATAAAAACACGTTAAAGGTTTATATATAATAGAATTAAGTTGTATTTATCAAAACTATATTTATACATAAACTTGTAAATTATAAATGTAGGGAAAAGATTAAATAAGAAGTTTGATTATTCTAAGAAGGCTAGGAATGAGGGTATTTTTGTCTAATACTTTAATATTGAAAACTCACTTAATTTAATTTCAAAAACCCACTTAATTAAAACCCACTTAAATTTTCACTTATCTCCTACAACCACCACCGCCCACCGCTACCACCTTGCCGGAAAAGTTTTCGGAAATTTCGTCGGAAAATAAAACACTATGAAAAACACAATGAAAAAGACATAATGTAAAAAACACAATTGAATAAACACTATGAAAATAAAAACACAATGACAAAAACACAATTAAATTACACAATGTAAAAAACACAATACAAAAAACACTATGAAAAAATAAAACACACTTGTATAACACAATTTTGTAAAACACAATTTTGATAAAACACACTTTGTAAAAAACCCATGAATTTTTTTTTATTTTTATATAGCAATATGGTACTCATATAAAAGATAAAAAAAACACTCGTTATTATGGTGAAATTGTTTTGAAAAAAAATGTCGTATAAAAAAGTTATGAGCGTTTTAAAATAATGGGGGTGTTTAACATATGTCTTGCATGTGGAGAGAGAAAGTCAACAAGTGTGTTATCCATATTATGTCCTTACCATTGTTTTACACTTTATGATCTATCTAATCTAATCTCAACCATTCAATTTTAAAATGAATAGACAAGAAAATTTTTTATAATCATTCTTATGAAAACTAATCTTCTTAATATAACTCAACCATATAAATGTATATAAAATATGTTAAAACAATTTTTTTTGAAGGACTGAAACTTGTTAACCTTAATAAAAATAAATATATTGTTAATTGAATTATTTTTTTTTAAGTAATCACAAACTTTTTGTTACGATTTTTTTCCATCTTTATGCTTTAGGCACGCAAAATATTTTATTAGGTTTATTACTTTTATGAGTTAGGTGAGTTTTAATCAACTTTTACTTAATAATATTTTCGAGATATTCCCATTGCAAGTGGAGGTGCAAATTTGAAAGCAACTTTATAAATTTTCATGTTTTTTTTCAAAATATTTATATTTTTTTATAATAAACCAAAATTTTACAATAAACCAAAAAGAAGCATGAATAATATATATGTACTACAATTACTAAAGTCCGGGCGTGGCTTATTTAACCATTTAGCAGTCGCCACCCTCTGCTTAGACTAGCTGCACAGCTGGTAACCGTGTACGCTCAAACGCGAGGTCGTTATCTCTTTTTAAACGGCTAAATCCTTCATTCAATAACTTATATCTCCTATATGGGTTAGAACTCAGAACCTCCTAATAAAAGACAAAAACATTTACCAAGTGAGTTAATCTCACATTAACTTTGATCTTGTTATTAGTCTTTTTTCTTAAATGCCTACGGCTTACCCCTCCACTCTATATATTTTACATGCGGTGAAAATAAACAATAGTCTCTCAATATGGGGTTCAATCGATCCTCTTCACTAACACCCCCCCCCCCCCCCCCCCCCAAAATCCAATTTCTAGCATCGTTTCTATAATTATTTAGTGGTTTGTTTATTAATTTTCATTTATACTTTTTTTACAAATATTATTGTTTAAGTTAACTGATATGGTAGAGATGTTGAATGGTGCTAAGGATATCAAAAGGTTTACAAATGTTGATTGGTAATGCGTGGCATGCGTTTACAAAAGCATTAATGAAATTATGAAAATACGTTTCGTATATGATAAAAAAAAATAGAGGCATAATCATGGGGTAGCGTATCATATGGCTATAGACATGATCACATGTTTTTTATCTGCCTCAACATACAAACATGTAAAACACATAAACAAATGGATTCAACTTCCTAAAGGTGACAAACACGATTTAGAAATCTTAACATAGATAAGCACATAAGATTCATCCTCATAAGCATTCAACTTTCATTGAATAAAAATGGATCTACTGCTTACGCTTTTATTATTGTCATTCCCGTGGTGCTATTGCTTTTATAAGTTTTTTCATTGTCGACACAGTTCTGGTTGTCACCATTGTGATCATTATTATTAGCATTACCACAGTGTTTATTATTATCAACATGTACGTTGCTGATCTCATCGTTATTGTCGCTGTTGAATTGTCCTAGTGATAAGCGTGGTTGTTATTATAGTTGTCGTCGTCGTCGTCGTTGTCATTCTTTTTATCATGACTTAGCCTATGTTCGCATCATTGTTGTTGTCAGTGACCTGTGTCATTGTAGTTGTAGTCTCAGAGTTGTTCTCCGGTTAAACTTGCTAGTTGCTACTTAAGACAAAATAAAATGAAATTCATGTACACATTTAACTAACAAAATTTTAACCATATAAGTAGAAAGACTTTTAAGTCAAAAGACCTTTTCAACAAGTTAAGTAACATGGATTTAGTTGAGTGCAGCTTAGACGAACATAAAGAGAAAGTACGTGTAATCTTCATGTAATCAAAATTCAAAACATGCAAAGTAGGAATGGGCTGATATCACAAAGCCCAAATACTAGTTTTGGGCCTCGTATGAACTGAAAGTATTTTAGTAAACGAGCGGTATTTGCTGTTAGGTCTAGAAATCAAGAAGCAGCTTTCGCCCGGTGTGTGAAGTGTAAACACTTAAGTGATGTAGAGGTATGATGCTTGTCTAAAATGATGACTTTAAATCATTGTAAATATATGAATCTGGAATTGATGACGGATCATGTCACCAGCGTTTTCTGCGATTGCAGCCTTGCATGTGATGGTGGCCTTTTATCAATTGGTGTACCCGGGTGGTCTGACTTTGTTAAAATAATATATTCGCTCTATTGTAAAAATGGTCATTCTCTATGTATCATCAGGCATTAGCCTTGCTGTTGAAAAAAACCGGTTTCATTAGCAAAGTGACATTAGCTATTCCTTTTTTCATGGTAGTCTAAATGAAGAAGTCTAGATGCGCTTACCATTAGTTTTTTTTCTCAAAAAATGACACTAAATTTAAGTTTGCAAATAAAATAAATCCTTATATGTGTGCTTAAACAAGGCCCAAGGATAACTTTTTTTGGTAAGTGTTCTTATTGGACGTGGCTTTGTTCAAAGCAAAGGTGACTATTCTCTCTTTAAAGTGAAATTCCTCACTTGTGATTTCATTGGTTTATGTCGACGGTATCATTATTACGTGTAACGATCAAAATAAGATAACTAAAGTCAAACAAACTCTCAAAAGAAAAAGTCTTATAAAAGTTCTAGGATTGTTGAAATACTTTCCTGAGATCAATGTTCTAAAGTCGGAAAATGGTTTTAGTCTATCAAATATTGCATTGAATTATTGACTGAATTCGACTTTAGCGGGTGTAAGCCTGTCAACACCCCTATTGAACAACATCATGCATGTCTTCCATGACCACACAAAACACTTTAAGCTGGATATTATTGTTTTTTACAGACAAAATGACTTACGGGTTTATCGAGACTATGGTCGGGGACACTTACAACCAACTTACAGATGTCTTTACAAAAGATTTGTGGCCTTCTCGACATGATTTCTTAATCGATCAATTACCATACACATTCTTCCATGCAGCCTTATTAATTCCATATCATCATTAATTTTTTTATTAACAAACTCATTCTTTTTATTTAATAAATTATAAAAATTATTAAACAAAAAGAAAAATTAATAAATAAACTTGCATTTCATTTACATTGAAAAAACTTAAATTAGAAAATCAAACTAGAACAACAATACAACATAATTAAAATCAACGACCATGACTAGAAAACAAAAATAAATGTGTCGATGCATGTTATACTTCTACCTGATCTCATTATTGCACAAAGTTTCATGCTCAGCTCGTTGGTATGGATCCATACAGCTTGTGTTGATGAAAAGTAATTTCTCCTCTTCTGTCATTACTTTCTTTTGTTCCAAGCCATAGAAACTTTGTTCATTCGATCTTGCTCTCCAAAGAGTTGTGTGACAAAAAACAGACCTCTTGGATTCATCGTAAGAGCTTTATTTTTATTTAGCTAGTGATGATAATGAACCTTAACTATGTAACTATATTTCTAATAGATTGACCCAGAATAACATATTCAATTGAAAATAAAATATATATTTATTACTTTTAAAAAAAGATAGTCGTGAGTAGATAAAAATACATATTAAATTAGTTTAAAAAAGGTAGCGGTTGGAAAAAAAATAACGACGATATTAAAAAAGTAATATTATAATAAGGGGGGCCCACCACCCATGCATTAATTGGCTCACACACGTGCGGTTGCCCTCCTAGCGTAAGTTGTCCAGGTGACCGTAAGCGGGGAAAACCAATCCTCGTTGCAAGGTGTCTTACGTACACTGCTAAGTGAAAGGACACCATGCTACGTTTAGCTCACCTTTGATTTTGGGTTGAGTTCTGTAGTTTGGTCTGTAACATTGTTGGGTCAAGTTCTTGTTGTGAATCACTTGTGAAATCGGTTTTATAGTTAACAGTAGTTGCATAAAGAGTTGTAGGTGGATCATGGGTGGTTAGTTTTTGGGGTAAATATTGATAAGTGGATTTTGGGTAATTACAAAGACATGTAATAGTGGTTAGTAGATCATAGGGTTGAGAGAAATGTTGGGACGATCTGGATGACGTACTAATAATCATTTCTTAAAATAAGCTAAGGTAACGATATATATAGTGCAGAGGTAAGAGTTGATGGTGTAATCTTCTTAAGTACTAACATGATATATCAAAGTGGATACTTTAAAGTCATGATATATGGGCGCATATCATGAACTATGCTTTATGAATACAAATGAGAATCCAAGTGAGTAGAGATGATAAGAGGTGACTCATAACGCAAAATAGACAAATAGTAAATCCTGGAATTTATGAACTAACATGGTATATCAAAGTGGATACTTTGAAGTCAATAATCTCGAGGTTGAGGTGTATTGCTACAACAATTATAAGACCAATGATAGTGAATAGACTTGTTAGGCTAACAGGCTTCAAGGGTTCCAGTTAACCTAACGCAGGTCGTCGTGTCCCCCTACGTTTTCAAAACCCCTACGTTTTCAAAACGTGGAGAGAGGTTCACTAGTTTAGTTGTTATTTGTCATAGTTCACCAAGGATCCAAGACCGTGAAGTTGGAACCGGTTTTTGAATGTAAGTTCTTAGTGAAGCTATGTAGTTTGTGGAGTAAGAAAGAAGCAAAGAGCAAGCTTCTCTAGGAAGAAGAGAAGATCAGAGAGTATATGTTAAACTCCCATATCTGGTGTGTTCTTGTTATGGCTGAGTTATATCCTTTTATAGAGAAATGAATGTAAGCCTTTTGTCTGGTGGATAAACTAGTTAACCTTTTGTTTGGTAGAGGGTTGACTGTTTATGCGCAGGAAGCTTTTAACCTGCGGTTAATAATATATAATAATAATACTTTTCTGAGCATATCCCTCTTTTACGGCTGAGGGATGATTATGAACAGTGATTTATCGTGTTACTGTTACGTGCTTTTACTGTACATGTACTTGTTTTTCTTATTTGGGCGGGAAAACGAACCTTCTAACCTTTTTAGCGTTAATGTGTGAAAGCCATTTTACCAGACTTTGGGCTATCCCCGTCATCAGCCCCCCAAGTCAGAGGTTTTTGGGAAGTAGGCTCAAAGGCGTCTGACTTTTGCACACATTTTGTTATTGCTTAAAGGCTTCGAGGCTTTGAACGGTTTTGCTTATTTTTTGAATTTCTGACAAGACAGTTGATGTGATGGTTTCTGCAAATAGCAGTTCTCAATAACTGCTTATTAATACTATTAACTGCTCACTTTCTTCAGTTTTTCTTTTATACTTCCTTATTATCTACCAAACATATTTATCAAGTTCCTTTCGATCCTTCACCAGGTTAGATCCAATATTCCCCTTTTCTTTCGAAATTATGGGTGCCCGTAAGGATTTATCGGTGAGTTATTCCCGATTGACCCAAGAAGAGGTCGAATCGTTTTGCCTCGATTGAGGTATAGGTTTAGAGTTTAAACCAGTGGCACTGCCGGCCGATTCAATTGCACTTTATTGTCGCCACTTTGAGTTTTCTAACCTTTGTCATCCTTTTTCGATCTTTGTTTTGAATGTGTTAGAATATTACCGTGTGTCTTTCGGTCAGATTCATCCCTTGGGGCTTGCTAGGGTTTTGCATTTTGAAGTCTTATGCAGGTCTTTAGGGTTTGATCCGTCGCTATTATGTTTTCGTCGTTCCTTCCGTCTAGCAAATAACGGCGTCTGGTATACCTTTGAGCATACTCAGGTTGATACTTGTCTAATCTCTTCGAATGTTACGACCCTTGGTTTCTGGAAGGATAATGTTTTCTTCGTTTCCGATTCCATTGTTCCTTTTAAACTTGTTTGGAGACAACCCGAGTCCGTTTTGAATGAGCCGGAGCCGTCTGATTCGGAGTTGAACGATGTGTTTTGAAATCTCTTAGGAAGTGTTCGTCCCATCTTCGTCCTTTTCCCGAACACCTTCTCGTTTTGTTAGGAAATAGCAAGTTGTGGGATAAGCCTAATCGTGATCCCGTGCTTATAAGAAATGATAAGGGTATGCTTTTGCTTATCTTGCATTTGTTTTGTTTCCATGATATGTTTGTTGATAAATTTCCTTTGTTTTTGTAGCCATGTCTGCCTTGGATTTTGTGAAGAGTGATGATACTTCCGATGTTGGATTTGGGGATGTTGCGGCTACTGTTGGTGAAAACGCTGTTGTTCGGGGAACAGAGCATAGGTTCGAAGGTTCTTGTTACGTGGGTGTTCCGAACGTTAAAGATTTCACTAAGTCCACTGCTCCTAAGGTTTATACCCGTCGTTCCAATCGGCGTTTGTTGAAATCTTCTGGTCCATCATCTTCACATGAGCCTGTGGATGTTAGTGATGATGCTCAAGTTGCTAAGGATCAGGGTCCGAGTGTAGAGGTGGAAAAAGAGCAGGGTTTGGTTGTGACTAGGAAGAAGAAGTCTGTTGGTAAAAAGGTTGCGGCATCTACTGTTCAAGGGTTGGGTGGAGGCGAGGTTTATGTTCCTGACTGGAACGTTAAGGTTGATGATAACTTTAAAGATCTGGAGGTTTGTTCTGAAGTTTTGGCTAACTTTGATCCCCCTGGAATTCGTAATACCATATCCGAGATGGAGGGTGATGCCATGCTTTCAAGGTTGATTCTTAGCTCTTTCAACCTTTCTACCCTTTTAGCTGAGGGCGTTACTCGCTTTCGGAAAGGGATGCAAGAGTATGAGGAGTTCTCCAAGAAGAAGGAGAGGATGAAAGCTTCTATGGCAGCGATGAAGAAGGATGTTGATGGCTTTTTGAAGAAGGAGGAGGATTGGGTAAAGAAGATTGTTGAGCTTTCCCGTAGACATGAGGTTGAGATTTCCGGTTTGAAGAAGAAGATGGAAGCTGATAGAGTTAAGATGGAAGATGATAGGGAAGCCTTGGAGGTTCAGAAGAAAGCCTTTGCTATGGAGAAGGAGGGCTTGAAGGCTTTAGTTACCCAAGCTACTAATGACAACCGATGGCTGATCGAGCATGGGTTTCATCAAGTTGTGACTTATCTTCTTCGCTCAACCGAATTTAATTCAGTTTTGGGTGGTGTTTACACAAAGTCGCTGAGCTATGGGAAACATTTGGGTTTGGTTGCTGGTTTCAATCTTCATGATTCTGGTCAATCCTTGGAGCAATCGCCTATGTTCAACCGTGAAGCTTCCAAGCTTTTTTCAGATTCTATTCATGCAACGGAAAGGCTTACTTACCCCTACGTGAGTGAAGTTTCGTCTTGTTTCGGTAAACCCCTTTCCGTTTTGCAGGGTCTCATACCAGCTGGGCTTGATGAGAAGGTTTGCTCTGAGGTACTTGAAGCGTTATCCAAGAAGCGTTCTCGTTTGGGTGACAGTGAAGAGACTTTGTCCGGAGATGGTGGTGGGTCTCATGCGGGCAGTCTCGAAGGTTCAGCGGTTGGTGATGACTTGAAGGCGAGGAAATCCAAGAAGGGCAAAAGTGCTGGTGGTAGTACTTCAAAGCCTGTTTCTAATGTTTGAATAATTAATTCGTAGCTATCTTAGCACTTTGAACAATGTGATGTATTTTGAACAATTTAGGATTAGCATTAAACCCTTAAGGTTTATGCTTCATGGTTGTTGTTGGCCTTTTTGACCGTTTGAACACTTTTATGGGAATCCTTGTGATTTCCTTGTTTAGCCTTGCTAGTTATGGCCTTTAAAGGCCCTTTTATGAATTGTAGCTTTTGATGTTTTATATTTTTGTTACTTGTCTTGTTTGTTTGATGTGGTTTTTTAGCTAACTTTCCTTAAGAAGTTTTAGTGCTGCAGTCACTTTAGCTTCAAGGCTTCATTACGTAAAAAAACACATGTTGTCTATCCTTTATATCATTACTTAGTGTATATTTGTTTCGTAAACTTTTTTCAAAGCTTAAGGAACGAATTGATGTAGGCTGTTCGGACCCGTCTATGAGACAAGTTTTGTTTGAAAAACTTTTCTAAGTCTCATGGAGTTGGATTGATATAGGAACTCACCCCTTATATAGGTTCATTTAACCCTTGAACCTTTTGAGCGACGTGGCCTGGGAGCTCATCCCCTTACATGGCCCTTGCTATGGAGTTTCTTGCTAGGTTCTCAACCTGATTATAGGATAGTAAAGACAAGTTATGATAAAGACTTCATCATTCATTCAAGAGGTTTTTGTTTACAAAAAGGAGAGTTGTACATCTCTTGAAATACATTTTAAGTTCTTGACTAGGCATGGAACCTTTTAAGGGTTTTGCCATTCCAGTGTCTTGGAAGCTCTTTGCCTTCTGCGTCGGCCAGTTTGTAGGATCCACCCTTGTGAGCTTCAAGGACTGTATATGGTCCTTCCCACTTTGGGTCTAGTTTTCCTTGGTTTTCTTTCTTGATGGCCTCGTTGTTTCGGAGTATAAGATCTCCTAGCCTGAAACGTTCATGCTTCACTCTTGCATTGTAATAAGCTTCCATTTTTTGCTTGTACTTAGCATCTTGTACTGCGGCTTGGTCTCAAATTTCTTCAAGGAGTTGCAAATTAAACATGGTCTCATTGTTGTTTGATTCGAGATTCATGTTGAGTGTTCTTTGAGTCACAACTCTGGCTTATGCTGGGATTACAACTTCCAATCCAAACACTAAGCTGTAAGGTGTTTGTTTGTGACTTGTTTTTTCGGTCGTTCTTATTGCCCATAGAATATTTGGGAGTTCTTCAAGCCAATTGTTGTTATGTCTTCCCAGCCTTGATTTGATTCCTTCCACAATGGTTATGTTTTTTCTTTCAACATGGCCATAGGATTGTGGGTATGCAACTGAGCTGAACACTTGGGTGATTCTGAATTCCTTGCACCATGTGCTAAAAGGCTTCTCAGCAAATGGATTCCCGTTATCTGTGACCAACACTCCTGGCAGCCCATAGCGACAAATGATGCTTTCCCATGCAAAGTCGATGACTTGTTTGCCCGTTATTTGTGCAAGTGGCTTGACTTCGGGCCACTTGGTGAAGTAGTCAACAGCTACTAACAAAAAGTTTACCCCCCCTGGCTGGTGGAAATGGACCAACGATATCCATTACCCACTTGTGGAATGGCCAAGCCGAGGAGATGGGAACTAGATCGTGTTTGGGGATTTTGGGAACCGGTGCATGAATTTGACAAGCTTCACATCTCTTAAGTTGCTCGGTTGCATCTCGGTGCATCGTGGGCCAGAAGTATCCAAGGTTCATCAAATTTGCAACCACCGTTCTTGGCCCAAAATGAGCTCCACATATCCCCTTGTGAACCTCTTTGATAAGATATTGACTCTGTTTAGGGCCCACACATCTTCGTAGTGGTGCAAGGTAAGCTTCTTTTATAAAGGGTTTCTCCTTGCAACACATACTGTCAGGACTTGATTCGAACCCTTTCAGCCTCTGTCTGGTCCAGAGGTAACTCACCATTTTTGAGGAACTTTTCTATGGGAGTCAACCAATTGGGACCTTCTTCAGTGATTACATCTTGAACTTCCAATTCTTGGATTGAAGGGGTTTTCAACACTTCAACCAAAACCTTCTTGGTTAGGTGTGCAAATGTGAGGGATGCTAGTTTGCTCAGGGCATCGGCTCTTTTGTTTTGTGATCTTGGGACTTGTTTGATGGTGCATTCTTGAAACGTGTTCATAAATTCTTTTGCCTTATCACGATACTTCTTCATGTTGGGCTCTTTTGCTACATAGCTATCATTGACTTGACTTGAAATGAGCAACGAGTCTGTGGAGACTTGTAGCTTTTGGATCTTCATCTCTTTGGCAATTTTCAGACCAGCGATCAATGCTTTATATTCAGCTTCGTTGTTGGTGGTCTGAAATTCAATTCGTAGAGCATATGTAAATTCTAACCCTTCGGGGTTGATTAAAATGAGCCCAGCTCCTGACCCTTCAATACTGGAAGCTACATCGGTAAAAAGCTTCCAGGCTTCAGGGTTAGAAGGTTCAGTGGCTGTTGTATTTATTTCAGGAATGACTTGCTTCGGGATTTCTACAATGAAATCCACCAAGACTTGGGCTTTGACAGCTTTTCTTAGGACATAGGTGATGTTATGTTCACCTAGCTCCACAGCCCATTTGGCCAATCGGCCTGAATTTTCTGGTTTTTCAAGAACACTCTTGATGGGTTGGTCAGTGACCACTTGTACAGGATGTGCTTGAAAGTACCTTCGAAGCCTTCTGGCAGTTTGAATTAAGGCCAGGGCAAGTTTTTCCAAAGGAGGATGTTTGATCTCTGCTAGTTTTAATGTTTTACTAAAGAAATAAACGGGTACCTGAACTTTGTTTCGTTCGATGGATAGGACCGCGCTTAATGCTTCTTCAGCCACTGAGAGATGGACAAAGATCATTTCTCCTGTTTCAGGGGCTGCAATAGCTGGAAGTGAAGCCAAGTGTTTCTTCATTTGGTTGAAGGCTTCTTCCGTCCACCTGAAGTCTTTTTTATTTGTGCAACCCTTTAGTGTTTTGAAGAAGGGTAGGGATTTCTCAGCGAGCTTGGAGGTAAAACACTTCAAGGCTGCAAGCCTTTCGTTCAGACTTTCCACTTCTTTTTTTGCTTTGTGAAGATTTAGTTTCAAGAACAGCCCTGACTTTGTTGGGATTAGCTTTTATGCTTTGTTTCCCCACGATGTGTCCCAAAATTTTGCCTTCTTCGAACCCGGATGAACATTTTCCGTGATTGAGTTTCATGTTGATCTTCCTCTGGTTTTGGAAGGTTTTTTGTATGTCATCGAGCATTTGATGCTCAGTTTTTCTTTTGATTACCAGATCGTCGACATAAGCTTCTAAGTTTATGCTAATTTGGCTGGAAAATGCTTTGTCAATCAAACGTTGATAGGTTGCTCCGGCATTTCGTAGGCCAAAAGGCATCTTTTGATAACAAAATATACCCTTGTCCATGTGGAAAGCATTTTTTGTCTTCATCTTCTATTTTCAAGAGAATTTGATGATAACCCTTGTAAGCGTCGAGAAAACACTTAAAGGGATGGTCAGTTAAAGTGTCAACCTTGAGATCCATCTCAGGTAAGGGATAACAATCTTTCGGGAATGCCTTGTTTAAGTCTTTAAAGTCGATGAACATCCTCCAAGACTTGTCAGGCTTTCGAACCATGACCGGATTAGCCACCCAAGATTGATATTTGACCTCACATAGGATTCCAGCAAGGACAAACTTTCACCTTCAACCGTGTAAACCTCTTAGTTGGGTTGAAGGGTTGCAATTCCCCTATCGGTGGGCAACTTTACGGCACCTTGACCAACCGATACAGCCATGTTGAACGCACATTGTCTTGGCCTTCCTATGATTACATCATAGTTGGAAGGTATGTTGATAACCACAAAAGTGAGTGGTTTGGTTTTCTTCATCTTGCCTTAACTAAAACAGACATAAAGGGTTAGTTGGCCCAAAGGCTTCAAGGGTATATCGACGATACCTTTTATAGATGACCCGGAAGGTTGAAGCCTTGAACGCTCTTCCTTACTTAGACGGTTGAAGAACCTTTCATACATGATCTATGTGGCCGCCCCTGTGTCAATGTAGCCTTTGCTTGTTTTGAGTGTTCCCACGTTCGCTTCTACCACTAAAGGGTTTGAGAGAAAGTCACCTTGAGGTGGTGGGAAGTAGACACATTGAAGCTCCCAAGCCTCCAAGCGTTGTCGTTTGTGGGGAACACCTTGGTCTATATTCACTTCTTTGCTTTTTCTTTCGGGCATCTTGTCCTTGACCCCTTTTACCAAATGGGCCAATTCTCCGGACTTAACAGCTTCCTCAATTCTTCTCTTGAGTTGAAAGCAATTGTTGGTGTGGTGACGTTTTTCTTCGTGGAAGTCACAGAACTGAGTGGAGTTTTCGTTTTTCTTTGTTTCACTTCTTCAGTGGCAAGGATTTCCTGAGGAGTTTTGGTTAGAGCTGTGAAGTTCACAACCTTTTCCCTACTCGGAAGTTTCCAACCTTCAGGCATTCGTTGATCTGAGCTCCTTGGATGTCTATCATAGGGACTGAAATTTCCTCCTTTTCGGTTGGGGCTGTTGCCTCGCCAACTAGGAGCTTTTTTTTTTTTGTTCTTTGAAATCAAAGACCTCTTCTCCTCGGATATGAGCCTCAGCTCATACGATAGTTTCTTCAAGGGTTTTAGGTAGGCACTTGTTAAAGTCCCTTGTGAGGTATTTGAAGGTAATGACATTCATGAAGCCTGCCACTCTCATTTTTTCGTCGGCCTCCACATATGTCAACCCTTCCTTCTTATATCTTTCGATGAATTCTCGAAGGTTTTCATCATCTTTTTGTTTATCTGGAAAATTACAATGGCATCCTTGACGTGCCTCCTTTGTTGTGAAAAGTTGGCCAAGAATCCTTTGCTCAGATCATCGAAGCTTCGAACACTTTGGGCAAGAAGGTCGTTGAACCATATCCTGGCTGATCCGACAAGTGATTGCATGAACATTAAACAACATTCAGAGTGGGACCACTTTTCGATTCTGGCAGCACCGGTAAAGATCTGGAGGTGGTCTTCGGGATCCTCGGTCCCATCATATGTTTTTATATGGGATGGCATCTTGATTTTGGTTTGAAAGTCATAATCGGCTATTTGTTGAGAGAAACAAGATAGGTTACCAGGCTTTGCAAGGTCTTCCTCTACCCTTGTAGTAAGTTTATGACTTGTTACTCCCTGGTGAGTACTCAGCGCTTGGTTCATGAGCTGGGTCCAAGGAAAGTGTGCCATCATCTGAGGCATGAGGTTAAAGCCTTGAAGGCTTTTAGTAGTTGCTGCTATTTGGTTTGTTCCAATGAGGGTGCTCATGGCTGCACTCCGAGGCAAGGTCAAGGCCGCCATGGCCTGTTCCCATGTGGTGGCTGTAGGAGGAGGAACACTTGAAGCTGGTGACTGCCATATTTGTTCGATATTGGTTTCATGCCCGAGGGGTTGTGAAGTGAACAAAGGGAAGGCTGTTGGGCTTGGCCTCCCGTAGGCATAATGAGTTGGGTTAAAAGGTTGGCAGGTCACACTTGGACCAGCTTCCAAATGAGAAGCAGTTGGTCGTGAGCTGGAAAAAAGGGGAGGCGGAGATCCGAGTGACAGCGAGGGTTTCGGGTCGTCATAATCCAGCCTTATTCTTATCCCCTTTTCTCTTTCTTGGATCACGTGTTGGTTAAGAAGAGATTTTAGTTGTAAGAAATGTCGTGCTACCCCTTCCGGTGTTAAGTCGACACGCTCTGGGATGTTTGTGACTCCTACATGAGAAGAAGGAACTCCAGATCGTGAAGGGTTTGGAGTTCGGAAAGGTGAAAACTCGGGGAGCAAAAGTCCCGTCGAAGTACCTCCCGGAGTGGATAAAGGCGTGGTCGCAACCGGAATTTGTAGGCTAGCATTTGGTATCGGTGCTCTTGACACTTGGTCAACTTCTTCGGGAGATTCACTTTCCGATATGACGATTTTGATGAAAATGGAGCTACACTACTGGTCTTTAAGATAAAGTAAGCGGCGTAGCCCCACGGTGGGCGCCAACTTGTTGCTACAACAATTATAAGACCAATGATAGTGAATAGACTGGTTCGGCGAACAGGCTTCAAGGGTTCCAATTAACCTAACGCATGTCGACGTGTCCCTCTACGTTTTCAATACGTGGAGAGAGGTTCACTAGTTTAGTTTTTATTTGTTATAGTTCACCAAGGATCCAAGACCGTGACGTTGGAACCGATTTTTGGATGTAAGTTCTTAGTGAAGCTATGTAGTTTTTGGAGTAAGAATGAAGCAAGCAAAGTGCAAGCTTCTCCAGGAAGAAGAGAAGATCAGAGTGTATATGTTAAAAACCCAGATCTGGTGTGTTCTTGACATGGCTGAGTTATATCCTTTTATAGAGAAAGGAATATAAGCATTTTGTCTGGTGGATAAACTAGTTAACCTCTTGTTTGATAGAGGGTTGACTGTTTTATGCGCGGGAAGCTTTTGACCTGTGGTTAATAATATATAATAATAATACTTTTCTGAGCATATCCCTCTTTTACGGCTAAGGGATGATGTGAACAGTGATTGACGTGTTACTGTTACGTGCTTTTACTGTACATGTACTTGTTTTCCTTATTTGGGTGGAAAAACGAACCTTTTAACCTTCTAACCTTTTTAGCGTTAATGTGTGAAAGCCATTTTACCAGACTTTGGGCTACCCCTGTCATCAAGGTGAGTCCCTCGAACACTTTATTTTAAAAAAGGAGGACAGCCTGGGTTCAAGTCGCACATCTGACAAAAAATAAGGGGTTCCAGATTGGTCCAAGTGGGTACATTTATCGTCTATAATGAGTTTTCTTCTGAGTGTAGAATAACGATGATTGAGTGGGTAAGTAACTTGTTAGTAATCCAGACGGTCATTCAAGAAATAAAAATTGGACACCCGAAAGGAAAGTGCTCTATTAGATGTGGAGAAAATAACATAGTGGCTAGTTTAAAAAGAAGTAAAGACTAGAATGGTCAGATCACCATTGACCGACGATTCATTCATGTAAAAGATAATATGCTTTAGAGATCATTGGAAGGGGATGATGTGTCTTTACCTATCATACATGGAAAACACATCGGTCAAATCTACAGGAACATAAAGATTCCAAAAGATGATGAAGACATGAAATGGAGCTAAAGTGTTGGATATTTAGAAATATGATTGTTGCAGGAAACCTAAGTATGTTAGTCGAACAAATGATCCAATTTCAATAATTAGACAAGTAAGTAGACAATAAGTTGTGTTGTCACCGAAATATTGGTTGAGCCAAATATCGTCTTATAATATAACATTGCAAGACATTAAACTAAAACATCATAAAAGTATAATGATGAAATTAATATTGGTTTGTAAATGATTATTTAAGAATCGGGAAAATCCCGGCTAGATGTTAGGTGGTGATAAATAATTAAAATGACGAGAAAATGGTTGAAAGATGCTTAGAGGAAATTATTATTATTATTATTATTATTATTATTATTATTATTATTATTTGAACACAAAAAAAACATCAAAACATATGCAAAGTGATACAAGTAGAGTTATAGTAATAATAACTATGGTATAGACACGTGTTACACACAGGTGGAAAAACATGTTAACAAACATAATAAAATTCAACTTTCGGACCAAAACGTTAACAATTTACAATGTCTAGATATTAAAAGTATAAAGTTACAATAAGTTAGTGTACACCAAACCACCAAAAAACATCAACAAAAGACCTAAACGTTTTCTTTCATACTAAACGACCATCAACTTCTTCAAATATTCTCACAAAAGAAACTCAAGAAAATTCAAAAAAATAATATCATCGAAATTAAATATACCATTAAATTAATAATATGTTTAATAATTAAAGATTGTGTTACACACGGATGAAAATTATAATAAAATTGGGGGATATAACCTGAAATGAGAAAACTAAGTATTAATATTAATATCAGATAATAAATAAATTACCAATTATGAAAGATTTGAATTATGTGAACAAATGTAAAATTATGTTCTAATTGATAACCGGAATATTTGAATCGCATTACCCGAAAAACGAAATATGGAAAATCTTCATTGTATCTTCGATTTTGATATATAACCTAAAGAGATTATAAGAAAAAAATATAATAATTAATATAAATACAAACAAAAACGAAAAATAAAAACGATTGTAAATGAAATAAGGAATAATATGATAATCGGAAATTAGAGTAGCAAATAAAACTTTACCCGAAAACCGTAATAACTTCAAAATATCAATTCAATCTTGGATTTTGATAAACAACCTAAAGAGATTATAACAAAATCATATTACAATTAAAATAAATATAAAATTTAGCTGGAAAAAAATATAACCTTACCGGAAAATAATGTAACATTGTTGGCCGTTAGAATATAAAATATAACCTTATCGGAAAATAATTAATCCCCATCTACATTACCGGAATATAGGAGATGGTGGAGATAATAAGCCGAGAGAGAGAGAGAGAGAGCGCTTAAATTGATTACGGTTGAAAAATATTAGAGTTTAAATATGGTGTATGCAATTTTTTCAGACCCGGACCGGATGTCGACCCAGACTCCTTACAGGGTCACAGGTCGGACCAACCGGGAGGGTGGACCGGACATTGACCAGGATGACGTAATAAATAATAGTGTGTGTGTGTTTTCACCATTATATCTAATAAAACCTAATAAAACACGCTGCACAATAAACACACCGCAACTAAAATAAAACACACAGCACAATAAACACACTTTCCATATCTACCATCAGATCAACATATCTAACGCACCAGATTACTTCTTACACTTCTTAAACACATCCCACTTCTTATATTAACCCCACCCTATATATATATATATATATATATATATATATACTATTAAATAAATAAAACTTCCCTTGTGACACGTGGCATCTTCTTACCACATTTTCCTCACCAATTCCGCCTCTTACAAAACATCTTTTCCAAACCGGGTATCCAACCCATTTTATCTCATAACAACTTTCACTTTTTAGAGAAACTCTAAATCTATCTTCATCATCAACATGTCTTCATCATATTCTTCATCGTTTATCTGCAGACCACCACAGACGTGATCATCTTATCATCATCTTCATCATCATCCACGTCTCATCGTTACCGCCTCCCACCACAAATCCGGCCATATTCAAAATCACCTTCCAGTTTCCTCTCCATCGCCATCAATAAACATGCTCCTCCCCGTCATTACTATTCAATCGGAACTTTTATGTCTGTAAGGCCCCGAACCCGGTAGCCCTACTTTAGCGTTGGATTTACTCATAAACACAGTTCTACAAACAGAGTTAATTAAAACTTTCGCGGAAACGTTAACTTCAAACATTCGTTACAAAACCTTTAATCTTTTCTTTAAAACCATAACATAAATCATCATATTAAAACATCATTTCTTCCATCTTCAGATGCCAGCCGTTCAATCCATGCCATGTGCCATCCTCATGCTAGCTTGTTAAACCTATTTACCTGCGTGCATACTAAAAGTCAGCTACGCTGAGTGAGTTATAGTTAATCATACATCATACCATACATACAATTACATTCATATACATACATATCCGAATATACATGTTAATATCTTAACCTTGTATAAATATCCATAAGAGGAATGTAACATAATATCTATTAAAAGAACCATGGCTATTGCCCATGCTATATATTCTCCATAGAAGGACGCTCTGTATAAATTCTCCATAGAATGACGCTCTGTATAAATTCTCCATAGAAGGACACTCTATATACTTCCATAGAAGGAACATCCTATATATTTCCATAGAAGGAACACTATGCTTTCCATTAAAGGAACATATGCTTTCCATTAAAGGAACACTCTATATATTATCCGTAGAAGGAACTCTGTACATAATATATTATTTAATATCCATATAAGGAGACAATCACTATTCTTGGCAATACATGCAATATCCGGAGATCGTTCACTTATCGACAAGCAATCATCCTTACTTTTCATACAATATTCATATCTTTATTTATAACTTGGCAGTGCGTGCTATATCCGAAGATCATTCACGTATCTACAAGCAATCATCTTTACATTACGTACAATATTCATATCCTTATTTATAACCTGGCAGTACGTGCAATATCCGAAGATCGTTCACGTACCGGCAAGCAACCATTTGTATCTATCACATATACCGTACATGGCATACACTTACCATTTAAGGTAAGTGTATTAACTATCACATTAAGTATGCACACAGCCCCGAAAACATAACAAGGAATGGGGCTAGAAACTCACCTGAACTCGGTTACTTCTTCCGTTAATGGTTGCTTCTTTCTTTGGCCGTGCAATGCCAACTGTATAACAATTACACGCATTGATTACTATAACTCTCCATATCGCTTTTTTATAGTTTAATTATTACCCTCAACGAACGGGGGTCCGGGGGCAGCGCCCCTGGCAGCAGGGTTCTAGGGGCGGCAGCCCCTAGCAGGGTCCAAGGGGCAGGGCCCCTGGCTGGGGTCGATCTGCCAGGTCAGCTTGGAAAAAATTTATTTCTATTAACTGTCTTAACACATTTTCCATTAGAATTTTAAATCCTTATTTAATTCGCCATTTCATTCGCTATAACGAATTAAGCGTAATTCATTATCAGAAAACAACCTAATTCGTTATTCACATATGATCTGATTCGTCATCCTTTTTTAGCTGATTTGTTAATCTAGTTCGTTATCTTAGTTCGCTGGCCTAATTCGTTATCCTAACGAATTGGGTGGGAAATGAATCACGTGATTCGTTATTTGATCATAACGAACTGGGGAGACTGATTCGTTATTTGGGCATAATGAATTGGTGAACTAATTCGTTATCTTGCCATATGTTAGTGCACGGTTTTGCGTCTCGAGTCTTTGTATTTATCATTAACGTATTTTTCGTTTTGTTTAATGTAATAAACAATTAATTTATATTGTATTTCGTTAATGTAATAGTCTAGTTCGCTAAGGATGTTTAGCGAACTAGATCTAAGTTAGTTTCCTCCTGTTTCGTTAAGGATGTTTAACGAATCAGGAGTTGATTTGTTAAGTTATTTACCTTATTATGTATGTAACGAAGTAGAGTATAGTTCGCTATGGAATGTTAGCGAACTAGATCTATCTTCTATATATAGTGACCTTTGTCACTGTTTAGTTTAAGCTTTTGAGAGTTAATTAACGAAAAACTCTGTCCGAATCTCTCTCGATCTTCATCTTAATATTGTACATACATACACATACTACTACTGATAATCTATATATACATAACATACAATCAAACGTAACTATGAGCTAGACCGTACTTAGGCTATTAATATTAACAGATCTGGACTAATTAAGATAGACCTGAGTTCAAACAAGTGGTATCAGAGCTTTTGGTGATCTTGTTTACGCTTGAATTGAGTAATTATAGATATTATTAAGTTTATAATTGTTGATTTTGGTATAAGTTTGAATACAGTTTGAATTTGATTCAATTTGAGCTTGATTTGGTTTGATTATGGCTTAATTGGATTGGATTTGAGGTTGTTAAGGTATTGCATAGGTGTGATTGACTGGAATTGGAGTTTTGATTGTGTTTGGATTGTTTTGGTTGGATCTGAGTTTGGCCGAGAAACAGGGGATTGTTTGTGGTCAAATTGGATATGTGTTAAGAGTACTTGTGTTACGGGATTGATACGAGTGGATTCGCGATTGGTTTGCGAGTATTTTGGTTGTTTAGTTGAATGATTTGGTTTAGAAACGAAGTATTATTACGGATTTGAGTTTGGGTTTTGTGTTAATATGATTTCCAGTTTCTGGAAATTACACTTGAAGATTTGAAGATCTTCAAACGAATTTGAAGATTTGTTGATTCGTTGACTTTTTGGTCAATTCGTTAACACTGTTCACCCGAATTGTTATCAGATTCATTAAATTGTTATACTAATTCGTTATGAATTTTGGTTGATTCGTTAACCAATTCACTACTTAATCCAATTCGTGTCCAACTGATTCGTGTGACACGTCTTTACCTTGGGATTTGTGTTATAACAACCGTTGCCACGTGTCATTCTGTGTCAGAGTTTGTTACAAACGGTTGTAACAACCTGATTCGCTATAAGTTGATTCGTTAATCAACTGTAGCTGGTTCGTTATCTAATTCGCTAAGTATCTCTTTGTGATTCGTTACAGGAACTTTCAAATTCGCTAAGCTTGCACTTCGTGATTTGCTTAGTCAATTCGTTAGTTGACTTGTTCGTTGACTTGTTTGTTGACCATCTAATTCGTTACTCATCTAATTCGTCAAAACCATTTCCAATTTGTTACTTGATCACACATTACTTCGTTAAAGTGTGATTCGCTAAACACTGTTCACAGTTCGTTACACTGTTTTACAGTTCGTTAACTAATTTTAATTTAATCCTTAGAGTTTGAAACTTTTACAAAAATGGCTGGTATGTATGCATTAGCTTTTCAAAACATGTTGATGCAACAAATGTTGCAACTGGACACCGAGATTGGTTCACAATCAAAATGTCCACGTTTGATGAAATTTAGTGATTTTGCTAAATGGGAACCCCGTTTTCGTGCTCACTTGGGTTCTGTTCATCCTGATTGCTCTTATTGCCTAGATGAGGTATATATTGCACCCATGATCGGTGATGACACTATTGGTTTTACTCCCAAAGCTATTTCTCAATATTCCCAAGAAGAGAAGAAAGCATTAGAGATCGAGATAAAGGCTTATTCTACTCTTACTATGTCTTTACCCGAAAATATCTTTCACCGAGTAGGTAGTATAAAGAGATGTGCTTCTTTATTCCAACATCTTCGTATGCGAAGTATGGGAAATACAGCTGAGAGTAAGAAGGTGATGCTTAAGTTTCAATTTCGAAACTTTAATTTATTGAATGGTGAAACAGTTGAAGAGATGATTAACAGATTTAATAATTTAATTGCTGAGATAGATAAGATGAAAATGGAAGTTTTTGAGATGGATAAGATTGACACTATTATGAGTGTACTAAAAAAATTTTTATTCCATATTTTTAATGGTTTCGAAAGAAAATAACTATTTCTTGAATGAAGATTTGACTGCAATTGAATTCTTGCAAAAGATTGAAGCACGAGAATACGATCTTAAGTGTCAGAAATCTTCCAAGGAAAATCAAGATCCAGCTTTCTATGTTGGAAGTATGCCTCTAAGTTCAACTATTTCTCCGATAACTGCTTTCCTTACCCAAGCTGCTAGTGAAAATAAATCAGCTATCTTTAATGATCCAAGAGCATGTTTTTACAGTGCTGGTAATTCTGGATCATCTGGTGGTTCTGGAAGTTCAATTACTACTAATCCATTTGCTTCATCACCTAGTGTCAACATGAAGGAAGCTGAACAGAATTTTGCTTTTTTAACAGCCTTCTTGTCTTCATATGAAAACTTGGTGAGTAGTAAGATAGCCACAAGTGATATAACTGATGAGGATTATGATCAGATTGATCCAGATGATTTAGAGATTATGGATTTGAAGTGGAACATGGCTATGATTGTCCGTAAGGTTAAAAGATTCATGCAAAGGACTGGTAAAGAACTTCTCGCCTTGAATAAGAAATTGGGATTTGACAAGCTAAAAGTGAAATGTTATAACTGTCAAGAGTTCGGGCACTTTGCAAAGGAATGTGACAAACCGAAAAAGGAGTATACCGGTCCTCGTGGTCAATATCAAAATTCTTCTACACCACGAGGTAGTGATGCTGAAAAGAAACCATCTACTTCTGGGTCACAGGCAATGTTAGCTGATGGAAATGATTGGTCACAACAACTTTTGTGTAATGAAACTCAAGCTAATTTGGCTATGTTTGGGCTGACAAAATAATTCCAAGATGCAAATGGAAGTGAAATGTCCTCTGACAATGATTCTGGATCTGATTCTGATGATTCTTGTGACAAGCCTCCAACGGTGTTTGCTTGCATGGCAAGATCAATGAGGTTAGTCATTCTATCTCTGCTACTTCATTTGTTAAGGTAACATGTGTTGAATGTGAATCTAACAAATCTAAGTTAGAATCTTTAAAAAATCATAATGATAATCTAGTGAGAGAAATTGCTTCTCTGAAGGATACTTATCGACAATCCCTTGAATCTCAAATGAGATCTCGAGAAAAGATTGAAGCATTGTCGATAAGTAACCATGATCTCAAAGCTGAGTTATCTGTGAAAATGACGATTAATGACCAAAAGTTTCATGAAATCTTGAAACATCGTTCAAAGATAACCGAGCTTGAGAATGAGGTTCTTGAATTGAAGAAAAAATTGGGTAAATTTCGAAACTCTTCGTTCTTGTTGAATGAAATTATTGAAGTATCTGGAAAACAAAAGGATTCTAAGAAAGGGATAGGTTTTGTTGAGATTCCTCCACCATTTCACAATGATTATAAAATTAACCCTTTTGCTAAAAAGGAAGAAGAGGTAATTGTGAAAGAACCTGTTATTTCAGAAAATCCTAAACCTGTTAAATCTGAAACTGTTAAAACCTAATTTGCTCCTCCAAAACCTCATGTTGAAAGCAACAAAGTCTTTGTTGAGAATGTTGACAAAGTAATTATTGAGGATGTATTTGAACCAGAGGTTATACACAAGAATAAGAACATTCCTAGTTCTAATCATATTCTTTGTGAGCCTCATGAATTTGAGGAAGCTGTGTATAGTTCACACAAGCCTCATGTGACAAAGGCAGAACAAGTGAAAGTTAAACCTGTGAAGGCAAAGAAATCAGAGAAACCAAAAATTTCTGATGAGGAATTGATGCGTTTCATTAATCCTCCTAGTTCTAAGCCATCATCTGCTAGAGTTTTTAAGTTAAAGGGTATGGACACGATGTTCACTGAAAAAGATATCCCGATTAGTATCATTAAACCAGAACTAATTGAGAGCGTCTTTTACAATAAAACTGACAAGTTGAAAGAGTTGGAACGTCAATATGTTTGTGCCAAAACATCAAAGTCATCAGACCCAGTATTGAAAGCAAAACAATTGTTAAAACAAGCTAAAAAGGTTCATTTTGTCAAATCAACTGGAACAGATACATTGAAAAGTTTTTACAATTGTTCTAATCTTGACTTTTACATGAAAAAGAAGTCTGTCACTTCTGATGATTTGGCCAAACGATTCACTGAAAATGTAAGTTATCAACCTTCGGTTTCATATGTTTCTGCCAGACCTCAACATGGTTATATTGACATGCGAAGTAGCTTTTTGTGTGGTCAACAAGGTCATGTGGTGAGAAACTGTGGTCAACAGAAAACTCAAAATCTCCATCCTTTTGTCAAGGATCATTCTAAACCGATTCCTGTGATGAAGGAGATTTTGAAACGACCAATGTCGTGTGAGGATGATACACATATCATGTTTTCTAACGTGAATCCTCGAAAGGTAATTCATGTGAATGAAATCATGGTCAAGTGAAACCAAAATTCGTTCCAACTGAGCCCGTATGTAGGAACACGAATTGAAATATTGTTCAATCTGCTTATCTGAGATGAAAGTCTAGGAAGCCTGCAACATATTCTCAAGTTGCTGAACAACAGCTGAAGTCTGTTCAAATTACTGATCAAATAGACTCACAAAAGGTGCCCAAGACTGAGGCCTGGGCTGGCTTTTTGAACTAATCACTTTTACATTGTGTGTAGGGTACATCCAAGACTGTGTCTGGTGAAAACTGGATAATGGACAGCGGATGTTCTCGTCATGTCACTGGAAATCTCAACCTATTGACCAACATAAGAAATATTCAAGGAGGTTATGTAGCTTTTGCTGGGAATTCTGGGGTCATGATCACACAGGAAGGTGAAGTTTCGAATGGTCACATTACTTTTGAAAAGGTCAATTATTGTGACAAGGTGGATCATAATTTATTAAGTGTGTTTGATCCCGTACTTTAACAATAACCAACAGTCAATAGCTATTAACCCAGATCTCAGATCTGTCAGTTATAATAATATAGATTGATCTCATAATCAATACCACTTGATTCGATGTTCTACGTATGTATATAGATTATCAATAAGTTTAACGTGAAGCTTGAGAGAGAGAAAATACTTTAAACTTTTCTGAATAATCTTAATTCTCTCAAAACGACTATTTACAAGTGAACAGTGGTTCACTATATATAGAAGGTGACCTGGTTCGCTAACATCCCCTAGCGAACCAGCTTCCCCTTCGTTACATAATTTAACTTAACGAACCACCCCCTGATTCGTTAACATCCCCTAACGAATCAGGAGGGAATACATTATAATGTCCTAGTTCGCTAACATCCCTAGCGAACTAGACTCAATCTTAACGAACTAGTCTTAGTTCGCTAACATTCCTAGCGAACTAGACATAACTTTAACGAATTAGATAAATATAAACATTAAATATTACATTTAATTATCAAATAAACATAAACAATAAATACAAAGACTCTAGAAACAAAACCGTGCACTAACAGACACCCCCTCGTCTTGAGCTCTTTGTCTTTAACTTATTTGAAACGCTTTGTCTGCCAATCTCTGCAACTATGAATCCCATGTTCATGGCATACACGAATGACACGTTGGAATTGCATAGCCAGGTCGTAATCTTCTTGGCGTTCAAACAAAATCTGCTTCCTGTGTAGCACGTCATTGTCTGTCTCTGACAAATTAACCAACCACATCGGATCGATTATCTTGATGAGCTCAGTCTGTAGTCCTCGACCACGAACAATAACGGCCTCGCCAGTATGATTGTCATAGTACCAACGGTTGAAAGACAGATAAATATCTTGAGGCATTGTCTTCACAGGAACCTTTTTCATTGTCTTTGGTGGCTTCACTTTCAAGACAAGTTTCTTCCAGCCGGTCCTTGGATCAATCTCATCAGTACGTTTACGTCATGGGACCTGGGGCTTGAAGAATTTGAAACCATGATTGACCTCGAACAGTAAGTGTTGATGAAACCACTCAGCAGTTCGGTTACCCCCACGATTCATAAATGGACGTCTCGCGAGGGTGCGTACATCCCAACGCGGTAGTGTTAAAACATCCATTATCCTCTCGTAATATTGGACACCTTTTTCCCATTTAACAATACATACCTTAAGGTCTGAATCATAGATCCAGGAGACAATATCACCATTTACCTTAGAAACAGTCTTGAAGGTAGTCATCTGATTTGCCTCAATCCAAGCAGCAGTGGTATCCTTTCTTTCTTTATCTACATACCGAAAAACACTGATGATCTTACCCACTTTCTGGCGTTTGAACCATCTTTCAATGTCATCATCAGTCACTTCTTTGAGTGAAGGAACAGTTCGCTGCACAATCTTCTCCAAATCATCCTCAGTCTCTTTAATTACGTCTTCATGAAATACCGGAGCACCTTGATCAACATTTGCGTGTTGATACAAGTCCGGTTCAGCTGTCACATCCTCCATCTCAATCTCCTCGTTCTCATAAATAAAATCCGTATCCATAAATAACGGATCAACTTCTATTTCATCCTCATTGATCACTTCGGCATCGGGCTCAGTCTCTAATGCAGTCAGATGATTGTCATTTAGCCCAAGTAGAATCGAGATCTGCTCCCTTGTCAAAGATCTAATCATAAACTCACCGATCTGTATCTCATCTTTGTTCACCACACTTCTAACCATCCCCCATTCATCAATAAAAATCACCGTGTTAGCCTCAATCATTTCTATTGGCTTGGCAGCTGTTGGATCTTGATATGAAATTATCTGCTTGTTCGAATCATCAGCGCCACTAACACCATCACCAGAGGATGAACCGTGCGATTGTTTAGGCTCACCTCCTGCATCAGACTCGTCAGGATCATCATCATCATTTTTGAGTTTCTTGAGGGCATCTTCTTTACAAGTTAATTGTAAAATCAACTCATCTTGTTCCTTTAATTTCACCCCCTGAGACTCAACAATCGTACGTAACGCCTTGGTCTCCTTTTGACAGAAAGAAATATAACTCATCATCTTTCGTTGATTCTCCATGAGTCGTTCTTGAGTTTGTCGGTTAGCTGCCATTTATTTTCATATAAATGTAGCAGATTAAGCAGCATTTCCGTTTGTCGACCTGGTGGCAAGTTATATACAGATGGATGAACAGGTTGAACAGGTCCTTGAGGCCGAGTGATTCTCATGAATGAGACATCACTAGGCGGAGGTGGAGGAAGAGTAGTTGTTGGCAGAGGAGGAGGTCTCATTGATATGGTGGAAGATACTGTAGACAACACAGCAGGAGGCCTCAAAATTAACGAATTGTAAAATCTTAACGAATTGGACACGAAACAGTTCCAATTCGCTAAGACTAACGAATGGTCAAAATTAAGACTTGTTTTTTTTTTTACTTCACAAAGTCAAGGTCAAAATTAACATGAACAACAATAGTCAACATCTTAAACTCAGATTCAATTAGACCATAACTATCGTCGAATCAACAATATAATCAGCTCGTTGAGCTCGGAAACACACTAGTGAATGTAGGTGAAAGAGATTGAGACTCAATACCCAAATGTGCTAATAATCAAACGAACCAACAGTGAACATCAAGAACACACAACAATAATTAACCCAGTAAACAATAATCAAATATTGATTAGAGTCCACCAAGGGTATCGGAAAGTGATTCCGATCATACTGATATCAAAATCATACAATTAATAACATAAATTATACACAAAAAAAAAATTTCAAAGGTTCAGAACCCTTAAACCCCTAAAATTTCATAATTTAGCAGTTAATACATGACCATTTTTGACGAAATTGATATTGCCAAGATCAGTTATACCTTATAAACTCAAAATAATCTTTGAAATGTTCAGACTTAAAGATCGAAAATATCAGAGAGAATTTGAATAGTTTCTTAAAGATGAAGAAAGAAGACGAACAGTGGAATACTATTCGTTTTCTTGTCTTATATAGCAGTGCACGAAACCCTAGGCACAACTTGTACGAATCAGACGATTCGTTTAATTTAAAGTTAGCGAATTAGCCCATTCGCTAACTCAATTCGTTACCTTATGTTAGCGAATCACAATGTGATTCGTTAAATTAAAGATAGCGAATCAAGACATAATTCGTGTCATGATTCGTTAAATATGTATAACGAAGGGATGATTCGTTACAGAGTGCGGAAGCGAATTAGGTTAGCGAACCAGAAGCTAGTTCGCTAAAGAATCACCTAGTTCGTTATCCATACATAACGAATGGGAGTTTAGCGAATTAAACTCTTTTATTTAATATTAAACTCTTTTATTTAATTTTAAAATAAATTATTAAATGAATAAATTAAGGAATTAAGTAATGAAAATTAAATAAATTATTTAAGTAAATTATCGAGAAACCCTTATATTCCGACAACCAAATACTTTAAACTTGCTTTAGATTTCCGAAACTTAACTTAAAAATTTATTTAAATATTTTGTATAAAGAAGACGAAATTATTTTTGGTATTTTGAGAAAATTTAAAAGAATTAAAGAATGTATTTACAGAAGAATATCCGAACTAATAAAAAAATAGACAATCTTTTTGTATTTTTCAATGATTTTATCAAAAGCAGTACATATTTTTGTAATTTTGTTGAGTTTGAGCAGAGAATCATATTGACCAAAATGCCCTTCCATCACATTTTTATATTTCAGCGATATTATGACTGGCGATAAGTCGGTCATTGGTATTGTTGTCCACATAAGTCTAATAACACACATTCAAGTATTTTTGTGATATGATTGAATAGTTCAATTAGAGCATAGAATATCAGAAATTATCAGCCTCTAATCTCGGTTCAAGCTTAATTTGATTTTTGCCAAATCACCCTAACTTGACTTAAACCATTATATTGTTGATCAAAAATTTGATACCAATTGTAGAAATTTTGAGCAATGCATCAAGTTTCCTTTACTGTGAGTGAGTATACACGAGTCCATCTGTCGGCTTACATACATTGTATCCCCTGGGGTCCGTTTCTTAATGGTATTATGACGCACGCAAGGGAGGAACAATTGTATGACTAACAGCGGATTTTGATCAAGTCAGTAATTTAAATTGTACGAAGTAAAGCGGTGATCAAGTTTAATGACTTTGGGTTTGCTTTAGAAAGCGAGTGAAATATTCATGCATATGAATACCCAGATGGTTAAGCCGCATAAAGACTCACAGTGTCCAGAATCCTAAAGCTTGTTATTTGCTTTATTGTAGTTTTGGGTGATCAACAAATATAAGGCTTGAGTATGAATGGTTATTACATTTCTGCCACCCTCACCAAGACTTTTGCTAGAGACTAACACCCCTTTCAATTTGGCATTTCTTTATGTTTATATCACATACTTTACTCTACTGGGTTGTTTTAAGACCTACCAATGCACCAATGCAATTAAGCACGCAGTCTTTTAAGCTTACTTTTTGCTGAACTTGGGGTCAAGATAATCAATGTACTATCATTTTCTCTTTTTGCTTCAAAACTCAAAATTTTGAGAAGCATAAAACAAAATAAAGAGAAATTTAATCGCCCCAGTTAACTTAAGAGTATAAATAAATGGCTAACCATCAATTCACAAGTGAATCATAGGACCAAGACATGCAAGCATGCTTCACAAACTTAAATAACCGACGTAATTTTCAGCGAGAAAATAATCTAAAAATCTTTTTGGATTTTCTCTATACAAACTTTAAAACACAATATTTTTGTCTTTTTCAAATTTCTTATAAACAAAATAAATTTCACAATCTTTTTGGATTTTCAGATTTTTCTGTACAAAATCTAAATCACATTCTTTTTGGTTTTTCAAAATTTTTGAATTTTTCTTTAATTTTTTTTAATGTTTTTGGATTTTATCTATACAAGCTAAAAACACATTCTTTTTGTTTTTTTTTCTAGATTTCTCCTCCTAAAACCTAAAAACATAAAAAAAAATAAGACTAAATCTATAAAGCAATTAAAAGATAATTATCCTAATTTTAGGATCTCAGCAAGGGTCTTCAATCCATTTAAACCAAGCAAGAAAGTAAAACGTGTTTTATCAAACGCTTTGGTAAATAGATCGGCTTTTTAAAAATCTGTGTGTACTTTCTCAAGATCAATTAATTTCTTTTCATAACAATCCCGTATAAAATGATATCAAATCTCGATATGTTTCGTTTTAGAATGTTGTACAGGATTTTTGGTGATACTAATAGCAGCAGAATTATCAATCAAGATGGGAGTAGTAAGAAACTTCAAACCATAGTCGCGAAGATGTTGTTGTATCCACAGAATCTGGGAACAGCAACTTGAGGCTGCAACATATTCAGCTTCGGCGGTTGAAGTAGAGACCAGTTGTCTGCTTCTTACACTGCCAGGAAACAAGCCGGTTTCCTAAGAATTGACATCCTGCAGTCGTTGATTTGAAGTTGATCTTGCATCCTCCATAATCTGAGTCTGAGTAGGCGGTAAAATCGAAAGTATTATCTTTGGGGTACCATAACCCGATGTCAGGATTTCCCCGTAGATATTGCAAAATACGCTTGACCGCTGCCAGGTGAGTCACTCGGGGACTAGCTTGGTACCTAGCACACACACAAACAGCAAACATTATGTCGGGTCGAGAAGCAGTTAAATACATTAGAGAACCAATCATAGCACGATAAAGGGTCGGATCAACGGTATCCTCCAATTCATCCGGTGATAAATTGTGACCCACTGGAAGAGGAGTTGAAGGGATTTTTCCGGCAGTTATCTTGAATCGGCTCAAGACGTCGTTCACATATTTAGGTTGATGAATGAAGATTCCCTTATCAGACTGATGAACCTGCAGCCCTAAAAAGAAATTCATCTCTCCCATCGAGCTCATTTCGAACTTGGTTCGCATGGACTTCTCGAACTCCTTACATAAAGTGTCGTTTGTAGACCCAAAAATAATATCGTCAACATAAATCTGGACTAGAAGAAGATCATCACCAACAGTTTTATGAAATAAAGTCCAGTCAACAGTTCCTCGTTTGAATCCATTATCAGTCAGATGGTCGGCGAGCGTGCCATACCAAGCTCTCGGGGCTTGATGTAGACCATAAAGGGCCTTGTTTAAACGGTAAACACGGTCTGGATAATCAGGATCTTCAAAACCAGGTTGTTGTTGAACAAACACTTCCTCATGTAGTTCACCATTGAGAAAAGCACTTTTAACATCCATTTGATAGACCTTGATATTCTTGTAAGCAGCATAAGCCAGAAAGATTCGAATCGACTCTAATCTTGCAACTGGAGCATATACCTCAGTATAATCAATACCCTCTTGCTGATGAAACCTTGCACCACTAGACGTGCTTTGTTTCTGACAATCACCCCTCGATCGTCCTTTTTACATTTAAATACCCACTTAGTCGGAATAGCTTTCTTGACTCTAGCAGGTTTGTCTATTAAATCCCAAACACCCAATCGTGTAAATTGCTGTAATTCCTCTTGCATAGCTTCGACCCAAGAAGGATCATCAAGTGCCTTACGAGCTGTCGTTGGCTCAACTTGAGATAGAAAGCAATTGAATTTAGCAATATTCACAATTCCCGAAGAGTGTAAATTAGTGTAAGCACACAATACGTTATTGTCGCTTGACGAAGCAACTTGATGACGTGTACGAACGCCCACATCAAGTTCTCCAATGATATTGTCCTGTGGATGATATCCATGAATCCGAAGAGTAGGATTTTCAGGAACAACAACATTATCAAATAAATTAGTGTAATTCACCCAATTCGGGAGATGAATCATTATCACTATCAAGATCAATAACTTGAATTTCAGCTTGATCATCATCGGAAGAAGTAGAAGCACTGTCAATAACCACTGGATGAACAACTTGAGATTCTTCAGTTGGAGCATCTGGTTGAACTTCAACTGCATTAGAACTTGAAGAACTTGGAATGTTCAAATGTTCTTCAAAGTATGCTCTAACCAGATCTTCATCGATGTGTTCAGCCGAAGGAGTAAAAGAATTAAATAAACTATCATAGTCAAACATCCAGTCTGGACCTTTCCCTTGAGGAGGAGTTGTGTACTTTTGACAGTCCACATGGTACCATTCTTCAACACAGCCAGATGTAAAATTAAATACTCTTTTCTTTGGAGACGCATATCCCAAGAAATACCCTTCGATAGCCTTTTCATCAAATTTACCCGATTCCTTCTTCAACATTGTACACGGACACCCAAATGGTTCCAGGTACTTTAAATTAGGTTTTCTGTTATTTAATATTTCATAGCTTGTCTTCTTGAGTCGTTTTACTGTTATAACCCGATTAAGTGTATAAAAAGCTTTGTTCACTGCTTCATTCCAAAATTGAATAGGAAGCTTTGAATCAGCAAGCATTGTACGTGCAGCTTCAATCAGAGTTCTATTTTTCCTTTCAGCAACACCGTTTTGTTGTGGTATATAAGGTGCACTATATTCTCGGTGAATTCCCTGTTGAATACAAAAGAAATCCAAAATAGTGTTTTTGAATTCAGTACCATTATCACTTCGGATTCTCCTCACCTTTTGTTTGTACAATGATTCTATCTTAGTAATAAGGTTTTGTACCAAAACAGGTGTTTGATCTTTTGAACTCATAAATAACACCCATGAATATCTTGAATAATCATCTGTCACTACCAGACAATACCAGTATCCAGAAATACTCGCACGATTCACTGGACCAAACAAATCCATATGAAGTCGTTCAAGAGGAGTATTAATAGAATTCAATAACTTAGAAGGATGTGTCTTCTTCTTCTGCTTGCCCTTTTTGCATGCAACACAGTGATCAGATAACTTAAAGTTCTTTAACGAAACACCCTCAACTAAATTATTTGCCATTAAATAATTCATCTTTCTAACATGAATGTGACCCATTCTTCGATGCCATAGAGTCGAGTCTTTCTCAGATGCTTTCGAGACAAAACATGTTTCGATCGATGTTGATATCTTAGAACTCATGTTTAAGACATAAATATCATTTGATCGTGGTGATCGCATGACAACCATGTCCTCGGGAATAATAAAACCCGGTTTCAAGATAAGACACCCTTTGTCAGTAAATATTGTAGTGTACTTTTTATCACAAATCTGCGATACACTCAATAAATTATGATCAACCTTGTCACAATAATTTACTTTTTCAAATGTAATATGACCATTTGAAACGTCACCCTCTTGTGTGATCATGCCCCCAGAATTCCCAGCAAACGCTACATAACCCCCCTTGAATATTTCTTACGTTGGTTAATAGGTCGAGATTTCCAGTGATATGACGAGAACATCCGCTATCCATGATCCAGTTTTCACCAGAAATGGTCTTGGATGGACCCTACACATAAACAAAAGTGATTAGTTCAAAAAGGCAGCCCAGACCTCAGTCTTGGGCACCTTTTGGTTTTCTCTTTGATCATTAATTTTAACAGTTTTCAATTGTTGTTCAGCCACTTGTGAATAAGTTACAGGCTTCTTAGACCTTCGTCTTAAGTATGCTTCTTGAACAATGTTTGAATTCTTGTTTTGACATATAGGTTCAGTTGGAATGAATTTTGGTTTCACTTGACCGTGTGTCTCATTGATATGAAACACCTTCCGAGGATTCATATTAGAAAATAAAATATGAGTATCATCAGCATATGACACAGGTCGTTTCAGAATCTCCTTAACCACTGGAATTGGCTTAGATTTGTCCTTGATAAAAGGATGAAGATTCTGAAAGTTTTGCTGACTACAATTCCTCACAACATGACCTTGTTGACCGCATAAAAAACACGTTCGCATGTCCACATGATGATGTTTAGAAGAAATTGGAATAGATGATTGATGATGACTCACATTTTTAGTCATGCAGTTAGCAAACTCATCAGTCAATTCAGCTTTCTTCTTTAAATAAAAATCTAAATTAGAATGGTTTGAAAAGCTTTTTAGTGTATCTGTTCCAGTTGATTTCACAAAATTAATCTTCTTAGCTTGTTTTAAAAATTGTTTTGCCTTAGTCAATGGATCAGATGAGACTGATGTTTTCGCTTGAGCATACACACGTTCAAGTTCATGAACCTTGGAAGTTTCATTATAAAACACACTCTCAATTAGCTCAGGCTTAATGATACTAATTGGAATATCTTTTCAGTGAACATTGTGTCCATTCCTTTTAACTTAAAAACTCTAGCAGTAGATGGCTTAGAACTAGAAGGATTAATGAAATGCATTAAATCCTCATCAGAAATTTTCGATTTAACTGACTTCTTTGCCTTCATAGAGTTCACTTTATTTGAATTTTCCTTTGTCTCTTGAGGTTTGTGTGAACCATACACTGCTTCCTCAAATTCGTGAGGTTCGCACAGAATATGATTAGAACTAGGAATGTTCTTATTCTTGTGTATAATCTCTGGTTCAAACACATCCTCGATAATGACCTCGTCATTGTGTTCAACAAACACCTTTTTGCTTTGGACATGAGATTTTTGAGGAACAGATTGGGTTTTAACATCTTTAGATTTAACAGATTCAACATTTTTTGAAATTACAGATTCTTTCAAAATTACCTCTTCTTCCTTTCTAGCAAAAGGATTCATTTTATAGTCGTTGTGAAATGGTGGAGGAATTTCTACAAAACCTGTACCCGTTTTAGAGTCCTTTTGTTTTCCAGAAACTTCAATAATTTCATTCAATAAAAATGAAGAATTTTGAAATTTACCCAATTTGTTCTTCAACTCAAGAACCTCATTCTCAAGCTCAGTTATCTTAGAACGATGTTTCAAGATTTCCTGAAACTTTTGGTCATTAATGGTCATTTTCACAGATAACTCGGCTTTGAGATCGTGATTACTTGTCGACAATGCTTCAATCTTTTCTCGAGATTTCATTTGAGACTCAAGAGATTGTCGATAAGTGTCCTTAAGAGAAGCAATTTCTCTTATAAGATTATCATTTTGATTTTTCAAAGCTTCTAACTTAGAGTTGTTAGATTCACAGTCAACACATGATGTTTTACCAAATGAAGTAGAAGAAATAGAATTACTAACCTCATTGATCTTAGCCATGTAAGCAAACATTGATTCAGAAGTCTTGTCGAAAGAGTCGTCAGAATCAGATCCAGAATCATTATCTGAAGACATCACACTACCAATAGCATCTTGACAATCTTCATGTAACCCAAACATAGCTAAATTTGCTTGAACATCATTACATAGTAGCCTTTGTGACCAATCAGTTCCGTCTGCTAACATTGCTTGTGTTGTAGACGAAGATTGTTTCTTTTCAGCATCACTTCCTCGTGGTGAAGAAGCATTTTGACTTTGACCACAAGGTCCAGTGTATTCTTTTCTTGGTTTGTCACATTCCTTCGCGAAATGCCCAAATTCTTGACAATTATAACACTTCACCTTTAATTTATCAAACCCAACTTCTTGTTTAATGCTGGAAGATCTTTTCCAGTTCTCTGCATGAATCTTTTAACTTTACGAACGATCATGGCCATATTCCATTTCAAATCCATGATCTCTAGATCATCCGGATCTATCTGATCATAATCCTCATCAGTTAACTCACTTGTGGCAATTTTACTACTCACCAAGTTTTCATATGAAGACATAAATGCCGTCAGAAAAGCAAAGTTTTGCTCAGCTTCCTTCATATTCACACTAGGTGGTGTAGCAAATGGATTGGTACTAGTAGAACTTCCAGAACCACCTGAATTACCAGCAGAGTAATAACAAACTTTTGGATCATTAAATATAGCAGATTCTTTTTCACCTGCGGCATGAGTAAGAAAAGCAGTGATTGGTGAGATTGTTGAACTGAGAGGCATACTTCCACCATAGAAAGCTGGATCTTGATTTTCTTTGGAAGATTTTTGACACTTAAGATCATATTCTCTAGCTTCGATCTTTTGTAGAAATTCAAGTGCTGTCAAATCTTCATATAGAAAATAATCATTCTGTTTCAAAACCATGAGAAATGTTGAGTAGAAACTTGGAAGCACACTCTTGATAGTGTCAATTTTATCTCTTTCAGAAATTTTCATTTTCATTTTGTCCATTTCAGCAATTAAATGACTAAATCTTGTAGTCATCTCTTCAACCGTTTCTCCTTTCAATAAATTAAAGTTTCGAAATTGAAACTTGAGCATCACTTTCTTACTCTCAGCTGTGTTTCCCATGCTTCTCATACGCAGATGTTGAAACAAAGATGCACATCTCTTGATACTTCCAACTTGATGAAAGATATTCTCTGGTAAAGCCATAGTCAAAGTAGAATATGCTTTTATCTCGATTTCTAAAGCTTTCTTCTCTTCTTGTGAGTATTGAGAGACAGCTTTAGGAGTATACCCAATAGTATCATCACCAATCATTGGTGCAACATAAACCTCATCAAGACAATATGAACAGTCAGGATGAACCGATCCCAAATGTGCACGAAACCGAGGTTCCCATTTGGCGAAATCACTGAACTTCATCAATCTTGGACATTTAGAATGTGAACCTATCTCGGTATCAAGTTGCAACATCTGTTGCATCAACATATTTTGAGACGCCAATGCATACATACCAGCCATATTTGAAAACGAATCAAATAATGAAATATCTTAACGAATCAGTGAACAGCAATTGCGAACTGTGAACAGTTGTAGCGAACTGTGAACAGTTGAAGCGAATCAATCCTTAACGAAATTATGACTGATCAATAATGGAGTATCTTAACGAATCAAAAGTCAACTTAACGAGTCAACTTAACGAATCACAAATAAGGTTAACGAATCACCCAAATGGCGAAACAGATGACGAATGTGATGAAGGTTTAACGAATCACAAGTCAACCTAACGAATTGATCAAACTAATTGACCAAGTCAACTTAACGAATTGACCAAACGAATTGACCAAGTCAACTTAACGAATTGATCAAACAAAATATAACGAATCAGTTCAACGAATCAGATAATAATCAGTAACGAATCGCCAAAATAAACTTAGCGAATCACTAAGGAGTGCTTAGCGAATTAAGATAACGAATCAGCTACAGTTGATAACGAATCAACACTATAGCGAATCAGGTTGTTACAACTG
Organism: Bidens hawaiensis; assembly: GCF_021521415.1. Taxonomy (NCBI): domain Eukaryota; kingdom Viridiplantae; phylum Streptophyta; class Magnoliopsida; order Asterales; family Asteraceae; genus Bidens; species Bidens hawaiensis. The sequence continues at coordinate 55,115 of NW_027495223.1, read as the reverse complement.
TTTGTAACAAACTCTGACACCTTATGCCACGTGGCAAAGGTTGTTATGACACAAATTCCAAGACAAACACGTGTCAAACGAATCAGTTATCTAGTTTAACGAACTAGATAACACGAATTGATTAACTCACACGAATCAGTTAGCGAACTGATAGCGAATCAAGTTAAAAATATAACGAATCGCCTGGAACTTTATAGCGAATCGCATGCATCTTCATATCTTCAAACATTCAACGTGTTTTTCCAGATTTATGAAGATCAAACCCAGAAACTTAGTAATGCCAGATCTGTAATACACACTCAATTGTCAACCAAATCTAACAAATAATATACCAAAATCTTCGTAATCACAACGCGAATTCAGCTCAACACATCTCGTAACCAATTATCACAATACACTAACCAATTTCAACCAAAACCAATCCCCTGTTTACGGACTCAAACCGAAAACACAATAACCTTACCAAATCCAATCCTCAATCCAATTCCACTCAATTGAACATTATCAATACCTTAACCATCACAAATTCAATCTAATTCATCCATAATTCAATCAAATCAACAATGAATTGATTCAAATTCAAACAAAAACAGAAAACTCAATAAAAATAACAATTAGTACACCAAATCAAGCGTAAAGAGCACCGAAAGCTCTGATACCACTTGTTTGATCCCGTACTTTAACAATAACCAACAGTCAACAGCTATTAACACAGATCTCAGATATGTCAGTTATAATAATATAGATCGATCTCATAATCAATACCACTTGATTCGGTGTTCTACGTATGTATATAGATTATCAATAAGTATAACGTGAAGCTTGAGAGAGAGAAAATACTTTAAACTTTTCTGAATAATCTTAATTCTCTCAAAAACTTCGACTATTTACAAGTGAACAGTGGTTCACTATATATAGAAGGTGACCTGGTTCGCTAACATCCCCTAGCGAACCAGCTTCCCCTTCGTTACATAATTTAACTTAACGAACCACCCCCTGATTCATTAACATCCCCTAACGAATCAGGAGGGAATACATTATAATGTCCTAGTTCGCTAACATCCCTAGCGAACTAGACTCAATCTTAACGAACTAGTCTTAGTTCGCTAACATTCCTAGCGAACTAGACATAACTTTAACGAATTAGATAAATATAAACATTAAATATTACATTTAATTATCAAATAAACATAAATGATAAATACAAAGACTCTAGACGCAAAACCGTGCACTAACAAAGTGTGTCGCAAATATGCGATAAACAGTACACCACGGTATTTACTGATAAAGAGTGTCTTATCTTGAAGCTGAGATACGTGATTCCCGAGGACATGGTTTTCATGGGATCACCACAATCAAATGATATTTAAGTCTTATATATGAGTTCTAAAGTATCAACGTCTATCGAAACATGTTTTGTCTCCAAAGCAACCGAGAAGGATTCTATTCTATGGCATCGTAGAATGGGTCACATACATGTTCGTAAGATGAATTATTTAATGGCTAATGACTTAGTTGAGGGTGTTTCGTTGAAGAACTTTAAATTATCTGATCACTGCATTTCATGCAAGAAGGGAAAGCAGAAGAAAAAGTCTCATCCTTCTAAGTTATTGAATTCCATTGATACCCCTCTTGAACGACTCCATGTAGATTTGTTTGGTCCTGTGAATCGTGCGAGTATCTCTGGGGATTGGTATTGTCTTATGGTAACCGATGATTATTCAAGATACTCATGGGTGTTATTTATGAGTTCGAAAGATCAAACGCTTGTTTTGGTACAAAACCTTATCACTTAGATCGAATAACTATACAAACAAAAAGTAAGGATAATTCGAAGTGATAATGGAACTGAATTCAAATACACTGTATTGGATTTCTTTTGTATTAAAAAAGGAATTCACCGAGAATATAGTGCACCTTATGTACCTCAACAAAACGGCGTTGCTGAAAGAAAGAATAGAACCTTGATTGAAGCTGCAAGAACCATGCTTGCTGATTCTAAAGCTTCCCATCCAATTCTAGAATGAGGCGGTGAATACAGCTTGCTATACGCTTAATCGGGTTTTACCAGTTAAACGACTCAAGAAGACAAGTTACGAGCTTTTGAACAATTGAAAGCCTAATTTAAAGTACATGGAACCGTTTGGGTGTCCGTGTACAATGTTGAAGAAGGATGCGGGTAAATTTGAAGAAAAAGCTATCGAAGGTTATTTCTTGGGATATGCATCTCCAAAGAAACGTGTATTTAATTTCACTTCTGGATGTGTTGAGGAATGGTATCATGTGGACTGTCAAAAGTACACTCCTCCTCCTCAAGGGAAAGGTCCCGACTGGATGTTTGACTATGATGGTTTATTTAATTCATTTACTCCTTCTAGTGAACACATCGATGAGGATCTGGTTCGAGCATACTTTTTAAGATCATTTGGCCATTCCAAGATTTTCAAGTTCTAATGATGTTGAAGCTCGACTTGATGCTCCAACTGAAGAACCACATGTTGTTTCTCCAGTTACTGTTGATAATTTATCTTCTTCTGATGATGATGATCAAGCTGAAGATCAAGTTATTACACTTGACAGTGATAATGTTTCATCTCCTGAACTTGGTGAACATTACACTAATTTATTTGATAATATTGTTGTTCCTGAGAATCCCACTCTTCGGATTCATGGATATCATCCATAGGAAAACATCATTGGAGACCTTGATGTGGGTGTACAAACACGTCATCAAGTTTCTTCTTCAAGTGAGAATTACGTATTGTGTGCCTATGCTGACTTACATTCCTCTGGAATTGTAAATGTTGCTAAATTCACTTGCTTTCTATCTCAAGTTGAACCAACAACGCCTCGTATGGCTCTTCAAGATCCTTCTTGGGTAGAAGCTATGCAAGAAGAATTACAACAATTTGCACGTTTGGGTGTTTGGGACTTAATCGACAAACCTGCTAGAGTCAAGAAAGCTATTCCGACGACGTGGGTATTTAAGTGTAAGAAAGACGATCGAGGAGTGATTGTCAGAAACAAAGCACGTTTAGTGGTGCAAGGTTTTCATCAGCAATAGGGTATTGATTACACAGAATTATATGCTCCAGTTGCAAGATTAGAGTCGATTCGAATCTTCCTGGCATATGTTGCTTATAAGAATATCAAGGTCTATAAAATGGATGTTAAAAGTGCTTTCCTCAATGGTGAACTACATGAGGAAGTGTTTGTTTTACAGCCTCCTGGTTTTGAAGATCCTGATTATCCGGACCGAGTTTACCGATTAAACAAGGCCCTGTATGGTCTACATCAAGCCCCGAGAGCTTGGTATGGCACGCTCGCCGACCATCTGCCTGATAAGGGCTTCAAGAGAGGGACTATCAAATGGATGTTAAAAGTGCTTTTCTCAATGGTGAACTACACGAGGAAGTGTTTGTTTTACAGCTTCCTGGTTTTGAAGATCCGGATTATCCGGACCGATTTTACCGATTAAACAAGGCCCTGTATGGTCTACATCAAGTCCCGAGAGCTTGGTATGGCACGCTCGCCGACCATCTACCTGATAAGGGCTTCAAGCGAGGGAGTGTCGACTGCACTCTATTTCATAAGACTGTTGGTGATGATCTTCTTCTGTACAGATTTATGTCGACGACATTATCTTTGGGTCTACAAACGACATGTTGTGTAAGGAGTTCGAGAAGTCCATGCAAACGAAGTTCGAGATGAGCTTGATGGGAGATGAATTTATTTTTAGGGTTGCAAGTTCACCAGTCTGCAAACGGAGTTTTTATTCACCAGACCAAGTATGTGAACGATGTCTTGAGCCGATTCAAGATATCTGCCGGAAAAATCCCTTCTACTCCTCTCCCCGTGGGTCACAATTTATCGTTGGATGAATTGGAGGATACCGTTGATCCTACCCTCTATCGTGCCATGATCGGTTCTTTAATGTATCTAACGGCTTCTCGCCCTGACATTATGTTTGCTGCTTGTCTTTGTGCTAGGTTTCAAGCAAGTCCACGAGTTACTCACCTAGCTGCGGTTAAGCGAATACTTCAGTATCAGAGGGGAAATCCAGACATCGGGTTATGGTACCCCAAGGACGATAATTTTGAGCTTACTGCCTTCTCAGACTCGGACTATGGAGGTTGCAAGATCAACTTCAAATCAACGACTGCAGGATGTGAATTTTTAGGAAACCGGCTTGTTTCCTGGCAGTGTAAGAAGCAAACAACGGTCTCCACTTCAACCGCCGAAGCTGAGTATGTTGCAGCCTCAAGTTGCTGTTCCCAGGTTTTGTGGATACAACAACATCTTCGCGACTATGGTTTGAAGTTTCTTACTACTCCTATTTTGATTGATAATTCTGCTGCAATTTCTATCACAAAGAATCCCGTACAACATTCAAAAACAAAACATATCGAAATTAGATATCATTTTATACGGGATTGCCTTGAGAAGAAATTGATTGACCTTGAGAAAGTACATACTGACTTTTAGAAAGCCGATCTATTTACCAAAGCTTTTAACAAAACACGTTTTCAATTTCTGCTTGGTTTAAATGGATTGAAAACCCTCGCTGATATCCTAAAACAAGGATGATTATCTTTATTTTCTGTCATTTTCTTTTAAAAATTTATTTTGGTTTTTAGGGGATGAAAATCTAGAAAATACAAAAATACTGTGCTTTTCGTTTGTATAGATAAAATCCAAAAACATTTGAAATATTTAGGAAAATCAAAAATATTGTGATATCATTTCTTAATGTTTTTCCTTTAAATATTTTGAAAAACCAAAAACATTTTAAAATTTGAAAATCCAAAAAGATTGTGATTTCAGTTTGTACAGAAAAATCCGAAAATTCAAAAAGATTGTGAAGTCTGTTTTTGTTTATAACAACATTGAAAAAGACAAAAATATTGTGTTTTTAAAGTATGTATAGAGAAAAACCAAAAAGATTTTTGCATGCGTTTGCTGAAAATTTTGTCAATTATCTACATTTGAAGGACATATACTTGTATATGCTTGGTCCTGATAGTTTCTTATGAACCTTCAGGATAGTCATTTACCTGATAACGAAAAATAGTTGGGGTGTTCGTTATGCGATTTTAGATTATTTTCTCGCTGAAAATTATGTCAGTTATTTAAGTTTGTGAAGCATGCTTGCATGTCTTGGTCCTACTATTCACTTGTTGAATTGATAGGTTAGCCATTTATTTATAGTCTTAAGTTAACTGAGGCGATTAAATTTATCTTTATTTTTTTTTTGTTTTATGCTCCTCAAAAATTTTGAGTTTTTGAAGCAAAAAGAGAAAATGATAGTACATTGACTATCTTGACCCCAAATCCAGCAAAAAATAAGCTTAAAAGACTGTGTCCTTAATTGCATTGGTGCATTGGTAGGTCTTAAAACAAACAAGTAGAGTAAAGTAAGTGATATAAACATAAAGAAACGCCAAATTGAAAGAGGTGTTAGTCTCTAGCAAAAGTTTCGGTGAGGATGGTAGAAATGTAATAACCTGTCATACTCAAGCCTTATAATTGTTTGATCACCAAAAACAAAATAAAGCAAATAACAGGTTTGAGATTCTGGACACTGTGAGTCTTTATGCGGCTTAATCATCTGGGTATTCATATGCATGAATATTTCATTCGCTTTTAGAGCAAACCCAAAGTCATTAAACTTGATCGCTGTTGTACTTTACTGACTTGATCAAAATCCGCTGTTAGTCATACATTGTTCCTCCCTTGCGCGCGTCTTAATACCATTAAGAAACGGACCCCAGGGGATACCATGTATGTAAGCCAACAGATTGACTCGTGCATACTCACTCGTAGTAAAAGAAAATTAATGCATTGCTCATAAATTTCTATAAAGTTCAAATTTTTGAACAACAATATAATGGTTTAAGTCAAGTTGGGGTGATATGGCAAAAATCAAATTAAGCTTGAACCGAGATTAGAGGCTGATAGTTTATGATATTCTGTGCTTTAATTGAACCGTTAATCATATCACAAAAACACTTGAAAGTTTGCTATTAGATTTAAGTGGATAACAATACCAGTGACCGACTTAACGCCAGTCATAATATCGCTGAAATATAAAACTGTGATGGAAGGGCAATTTGGTCAATATGATTCTCTGCTCAAACTCAACAAAAATACAAAAATATGTACTGTTTTTAAAAAACATAAATAAAACACAAAAAGTTTTTATATTTCTTGTTTCGGATTATTTTCATGTAAATACATTTTTTATTTCAAAATACCAAAAATATTTTTCATTTCGTTTTTACATATTATTTAAATTTTTTATTTATCGGTTTCAAAAAGTGAAACGGACTTTTAAGGTATTCGATTATCGAGAGAAAAGTTTTGGTGATTCTTTCAAAATTAATTTAAATTTATTATTTTTTTAAATTATTTTAATTCATTTGATATATTTAATTTTTTTAGAGTTAAAATTAAATAAAATTTTAATTCGTTAATTATGGATAACGAATTGGAATGATTTTAATGAACTACATTCTAGTTCGTCCATCCAATTCGCTTCCGCACTCTATAACGAAACATTTCAGTTCGTTATACATTTTTAATGATTCAAGACACGAAGTGATTATAATTCATCATGACACGTATTAAAATACCCTTAACGAAATGACTGATTCGTTAGTTTAATCTCTAACAAATTTGTTTGATTCGTACATTGGGTACATTGGAAAGCGTGTAAGTGTATAAGGACAACGTGAAACGAATCGTCCTTCACTATTCACTCATCTTCCTTACAACTAAAGTAACCCTGTTCAAATTTTCTCTGATTTTTCGGCCACCGAAATTCGAACTTTTGACTATATCATTGTGTTCGTAAGGTATAGATGGTTAATTCTTTGTGATTTTCGTAAAAAATAACACAGTTTTGATAGGGTAATTATGTGATTTTGATATCAGGGTTTTTATGGCTTTTGAAATCTTGCTTAATCGGATTTTTACTCTGTTTATAAACTTAAAGTTGTTATCATTTTGATCGGAATAATGTTCCGATACTCTTGGTGATCTTTAATCAGAATTTGATTATTGAATGCCGGGTTTATGATTTGATTGTTGTTTCGGGTGTTTATACATTGTACATGCCCTTAATAACCCAACTTATTTGTTGGATTAGAACCTCATAACCGGTATTGTTTGCTTCGCAATGAGTTTCCGAGACTTGATTAGTCGTTTGTTCGGCTACTCATCGTAAATTATGGAGGAATTGATCTTCGATTTGCTCCTTTGACCGTCTGTGTTCATGTTAATTTTGACTTTGACTATGAGAGTCAAAGATTAAGTCCAATTAGTGACCATTCGTTACCCTTAGCGAATTGGAACTCCTCCGTGTCCAATTTGTTAAGGATTTACACGAACTAGATTAGCAAATGAATTATTTAACGAATCAAAATTTAATTCGTTCATTTTTAACGAACTAGAGGGTAGTTCGCTCTTTTTAATAGTAATTCGCTAAGTTCTTCTTCGTTAACAAATTTACTTGATAGCGAATCAGTTGATTCGTTATACTTATGTAACGAATCAGACTGTGTTTTAACGAATGACATTTTAAAAAAATTATTTAAATAATTAATGTAATTTAATATTGTAAATTAATATAATATTCCAAGGGTCTAACCGCGTCGATACATTGATTATACACACGGGATTAAACCATAAGTATATATAGTTTACATCTAATTGCTTAAAGTATATAACACTTGTGTGGTTTCTAGACTTCCACATTACTAATATACAATATTATTTATTAAGGTTTATGGATGATAACATGGAACAAGACCCTCCTATTGATTCACCATCACAAGTCAGGATGCACAACAAGTTCAAGATGATGGTGAACCAGCTGAGGAAGCTCCTTTACTTCCTTATGATCCTCGACACAATGTGTCTGCTTTTGTTAATACAGACTTTGATGAGGATGTCTTTGGTGGTATGCTGGCATTTCTACGCCGATCTCGTATCCATTACGTGGTTACTGCTAATCCGGATATTAGATTCAGCATAGTTCATCAATTCTGGAACACTGCTCAGTATGTAGAAGTTGAGGACCATATAGCTGTTGTGGTAAATGACAAACCAGTTGTCGTCTCAGTTGAAATAGTTCGACGAGTGTTACAATTTGATGATACAATTGATGATCCGAGTGAATATGGTAAAGACTTGATCAAGGACCTGTTCAGACTTTTGTTTTATGCTCACAGTCTCACTTCATCCATGTATAACAAGGCATACTTTTGTCCCCAATACAGGTATTTACTTCATGTTCTTACTCATTGCCTTGGTGGATGTAAGGCTGGGTTTGACGAATGCCGTATCGCACTATAATTAACATTTGTTGCACTTATCCTGAACAAGCGTTACAATGTTTCTGAATTGATCTTTGATCATATGAAAGAAAATTGTATTCCTGGAAAACGTTGGGTGAAGTTCTTGATGTTTCCACGTTTTGTTCAACTGTTTGTCAATGATGCTATTAGGGATTTGGTGCTTGATCCTAATGACAAGAATGATAAGTTTAAGTTGGAGAATATGACAGCAGACACCATGAGACGAATGAAACTGTACCGTCAAGCTCGTCCTCCCAGATTCAATAGGTTGATTGGTCATCCTGCTAATCCTGATTATGTCTGTCCTCCCGAGGATCGCTGGATCCATGATGACTCAGATTTCGAGCGTGAGGGAGGAGAAGGTGGGAACAACGATGGTAATGATGGGGGTGACGGAAGTGATGGTGGTAATGGTGGTGATGGTGGTAATGGTGATTTAGCTCTTATAGAGCAATAGGTTGCAGTTGAAGCTGCGTTGGCTGCTACCATTGCAGCTCAACATGAACGTAAACGAAAGCGTAGAGCACCAGCTTCTGAAAGTTCAGCAAAGAGACGTGTATCAGCTGGAGCTGGAGTTTCTTTTGGTGTTCAACCATCTCGTCCTGTAACTCCTCAACGCCCGGCAGTGCCGCTTACTACTAGCACTCCGGAGATGACTTTGTTGACGACGATGGTTTCTCATGACAGGCTTGGTTTGATTCCACAATCGGCTTTAGCTGAAATACCAATGCCTTCTGCAACTCTTCCTATTGTTCCTCCAACACCGTCCATGGGGTCTCCTCCACCTAGTGATATCTCATTTATGAGAATTACAAGGCCTCAGGGACCAATCCAACCAGTTCATCCATCTTTATATGCTATGCTACCGAATCATCAAACATACATGCTTTTAAATCTTCTTCATTTGTATGAAAATCAAATGTCTACTGACCGTGTAAATCAAGAACGTCTAATGGAGAACCAGAAGAAGCTGCTCAGCTATGTTTCTTTTTGTCAAAAAGAAACAAAGGCACTTCGTGAGATTGTTGAGTCTCAGGGGGTGAAACTTAAAGAACAAGAGGAGCTTATTCTGCAGCTGACATGTAAAGATGATGTGCTGAAAAAGCTAAAGAATGATGACTATGAGGATCCTGATGAATCTGATGCTGGAGGTGAGCCTAAACAAACTCAAGACTCAGGTTCTGGTGCGGGTACGAGTCCTGTTGATGATTCGGGCAAACAGATCATTGTTTATCATGACCATTCGGTTGCCAAACCGATTGAAATGATCGAGGCCAATACAGTTATTTTTATGGATGGTAAGGGGGTGATTCGAAGCATGGTAAATGCTGATGAGATAGTAGTGGGGCAGTTTGTTGATAAGTCGCTGACACAAGAGCAGATTGCAATCTTGCTTGGTCTGAATGAAGACGAGATGACCGTGTTAGAGACTGAGCCTGATGCTGAGGTAATTAATGATGATGAGATCTTAAATGATCCTACGGTGGAGATGAGGACGGATTTTATTTATGAGAATGAGGAGGTCAAGGTGGAAGATGTGACTGCTGAGGATTACCCTGATCTGTTTCAACACACCAATGTTGATCAGGGTGCTCCTGTATTAAATGAGAAAATTGTAAAGAAGCAGAAGATCATCTTGAGAAGACGTCCAAAGGGAAGAAGGTCGTTGATACTAGATTTGGCTCGCTTGAAAATCCAACTAATGAAGACATTGCTAGATGGTTCAGTCATAAGAAAGTTGGTAAGATTTTTGATGCATTTCGGTACGTGGATCAGGAACAGAAAGAGGAAGCTGCTGCACGTGCCAAAGCCAACTAGAAGTCTACATTCAAGGCCGTGTCAAAAGTGCAAGGTGACATCGTTTCTTGGCTTTTTGATTCTGATCTTAAAGTATGTATTGTCAAATGGGAGAAAGGTGTTCAGTACTACGAAAGGATGTCTGATGTTCTTTCATTACCGAGATGGGACGTACGTACTCTGGCGTACCGTCCATTTATTAATAGGGGTGGGAATAAACATGCAAGTTGGTTTCATCAACATCTGTTGTTTGAAGTGGACCACGGGTTCAAATTTTTTAAGCCACAAATTCCTATCCGCAAGCGTCTTAATGAGATTGACCCAAAAACGGGTTGGAAGAAGTTGGTTCTTAAAGTAAAGCTGCCGAAGACGATGAAGCTTGTGCCGGTGAAGCCGTTGAATCAACACATTTATTTATCTTTCAACCACTGGTACTACGATAATCGTACTGGCGAGGCCGTCATTGTTCTTGGTACAGGGTTGAAGACTGAGCTGATGAAGATCATTGACCCAATGTGGTTGGTGAATTTAACTGAGACTGACAATGATTTACTCCACAACAACAAGATTTTGATTGAGCGCAATGAAGACCATGATCTGGCTATGCAATTCCAACGCGTTGTGCGTGTTTGTTATGAAAACGAAATTCGTAGTTGCAGAGACTGGCAATCCAAGCGCTTCAAGTAATTTAAAGAGAAAGAGCTCAAGACGAGGGGGTGTCTGTTAGTGCACGGTTTTGCGTTTCGAGTCTTTGTATTTATCATTAACGTATTTGTCGTTTTGTTTAATGTAATAAATAATTAATTTATATTGCAGTTCATTAATGTAATAGTCTAGTTCGCTAAGGATGTTTAGCGAACTAGATCTAAGTTAGTTTCCTCCTGTTTCGTTAAGGATGTTTAACGAATCAGGAGTTGATTCGTTAAGTTATTTACCTTATTATGTATGTAACGAAGTAAAGTCTAGTTCGCTATGGAATGTTAGCGAACTAAATCTATCTTCTATATATAGTGACCTTTGTCACTGTTTAGTTTAAGCTTTTGAGAGTTAATTAACGAACCTCTGTCCGAATCTCTCTCGATCTTCATCTTAATATTGTACATACATACACATACTACTACTGATAATCTATATATACATAACATACAATCAAACGTAACTATGAGCAAGATCCATACTTAGGCTATTAATATTAACAGATCTGGATTAATTAAGATAGACCTGAGTTCAAACACCATAACGAATTGGTTACATTGCTATAACGAATTGGGTTAATTATTCGTTATCTTCTCCTAACGAATTACATCCATCTTATCCAGACTTTGACTCAGAGGTCAAAGTCAAAATCGTCAAGAACACCATATAGTCAACATATCTTAGATCTGCAATTAAAACTTTGTTTCTAAACCAAATAACACGATTTAGGTATCAATGGATTCGGAATTACAGCACCTACAAACCTTAACCCTTTGTTCGTTCATATATTCGTGTTTATAGGGTGCGGTTTGTTCATACATACATACATACATACATACATACATACATACATACATACAGGTTCTTTATACACAATTAACCCATCAAATGTTAATCAGTTTCAGTGAGGTTTGTTTCGTTGGATTCGTTTTTATCTCATAAACTCAGATCTAGGATTATTAAACGAATCCGAACCTAAATGAACGATTCCTAATTATATACGCACCTTAAACGAGTCGAACTTCGAACACGGTTAAGCCTTGATGTTGTTTTGGTTCGTCTCGACGTTCCAGCACCAAAAAGCTCGGGTTTTCGCCTTCGGATCTTGGCTCAGGTTAAAGGATAATGTTTGTGTGTGTTTTTCATGGTGTAGGCTATGGTGTAGAGATAAAAATGGAAAGGATTAGGGTTTAAGAGGGGTATTTATACTCCCTTAAGCCTATGAACCTAAGGCTCATCTATCCTTTTTGGTCCATAATTAATTCTATCTAAAGCCTACTTATTCTTTCATCTCTATTATTTTATTAAGTCTCTACTAAATCAAGTAACTTTTCCATCATAGATAAATAATATACAAAATATTATTCTTGGAAATTTCTGATTACAATGTCGGTCGGTATGCCTTTCTTCGATTACTATCACAGTTTAATTTAATGTATTGTACATATCTAAACAGTTGTTTAACAACCATTATAGGTTTAGCCGATTTTGAATCCTGTGTGGATCTATGCTCACAAACGAATCACTATCTTCAAAACCCTAAATCGTTATCCTTCGTTATTCTTGTGTGGATCTATGCTCAAAAACGAATAAGTATCTTCATGTTTCCAATCATCATTGTTCGATTGCTTCAGGTATTTTACAAATTTAGTTCTTTGTTAATTTACAGGTTGCTCAATTTTTTTCATATAAGAAATCCTATATCATTTGTTCCCCGTTTAATTAATGTTTCAGACCCCTCAAACCTTATTCCCAAAATTTGCAAATTTGCATATATTGGTTTAAATCTGTTGTATTTCTGACTTTATTGATTATTAACTTGTGACATTAGCTTGTGATCTAGAGTTTGTTTCATATTGTTTATTAGAGTTTGTTTCATATTGTTGATTATTATATGTTTTTGTTAAATGATATCGGTAGTTCCAAATATGATACATATGAACTCCAAAGTTTATGTGAATTATTGATTTGTGGATAAAAGCATTTTCAATTTTGTTGAACAATTCAACATATGAATCTGTAGTTTGACTTTCTTAATTGGGATTATTGTTATTATACATTTCTACCTTCATTTATGTTAATTATACAAAGGATAGAAGGTACCCAGGCCATCTTGATTAGTGCATCATATTGTTCACGAACATGTATTTCTTTCTTCTTGTTACTATAATAGTGCCTCTATTGTAACAATATTTTGTGGTTACAATAATACTTTGATTATAATACATGTTTATGTATAACAATAAAACTTTCGTTATCTTTGTCTACTTACAAATTTTTGTTATTTTCCTCATTCTCTATGTCCTTGATTGCTATAAAAAAGTTGATTTATATTTTTCAATCTTTTAATCATTATTTAACTTGCATATTATCGAATATTCTATGTTTCTTTTAGTATTCAAACTTGAGTAGAATATGTTATTAAGTTGGTATGGACCTTCTGTCCTGGTGATTTTGATTTTACATGGCCTAATTAATATATTGGTTTATATCATGGTGTGCTTTTGAAAGCAATTGGTTAACAATGTTTTGTCTGTTGATATAGAAGCCTCTAAGGAAGCATGAGATGGCAACCATAGATATAAATTCGAATCTGTCCACATAAAAATGAATAATATTATGATGTTTGCATATTTGATCTTAAATGTTAGTTTAGTTATGTTACAGTATGCCTGAAAAGAAACATTATGTTATTATAATGCCTGCCACATGTGAATTTATGGGATGATTTTGTAACACTAATAAGCTTTTACCATTCCGGTTAATATTTTAGCTTAACCCATTTGACCGTTACTGTTATTTTTTTAGTTAGATGAATTTTTTGTATATCTAACATGGTAGCTAAAAACTTTGCTCACCATTTTTTTAACAGCCTTATTACAAGTTAACCTGCAACATTCAATGATGTTTTGCATGATCAGACAGCACATGCTGCTCATTATGGACTCAACAACACCTCAGCACCTAAGAAGCCACCACTTTACATCTTAAGGTTAATTACCGTAGTTTTCATACTGGTAATCCAAAGTGCAGCTTGAAGTAATGAAGGATATGAAACTTATGAAGACTCCCATATTGGTTATCATTTCATTTATATTTACTTTCAATTCAGTTAGGTACTCCCAAATTTGTTAGATTCAACTATATTTTACTTGCCTTTCAGTTCGGTTTGTCATGTATGCCAGCTGTAACCGAACCAAGTATTGGCCAATCTCAAATATAAAAGCTGAACTATTGGTTAATCATTTGGTTTGGTTAACCCCAACATTCTTTAAGCTCAACTTTTGTTGTGAGTGTAAATCATTGGCTTGATGTAAGACAAAACTAAAACAGAGCGGATGACAACGTTGCTTCTCAATATTTATGAGGCTAGGTGAATTACTATGAGTTGGTGAACATTCTATGTGGTCTTACTTAAACGAATGTCTTCATGTTGTAATTGGTTAGCATCTCATGCATGCCTAAAGAACAAAAATGTTATTTAAAAGGATTGTTTATTATAACTTGATGATGCAATAGCTAATTTTTTTTTCTTAAAATAACAGTCAAGATGATGATAAAGTGATTGTTGGAAGTGTTGCAGATCATATAATGATGATTAAGGCATCCACCAGATCGCTATCGATCTTCTATGATGATTTCAATTTTATCTGCAAGTGTTACAGATCATATAATGCTGATACTAATCTCCCCCGCTTTATATCAGGTATCATCACTTCCTGGTTCATGATCATATAATGCATATTTTAATTGTTCATATATATAATTAGTAGTACTGTAGTATAAAACAACTTAAATTGTTTATTAATTTAACAGTTATTTTTGTCCTTAGTTATGACATAATAATTTTAATAAAATCATAGTTTACAATATAAAGTTGTACATCAATAGTATTTATCTTCAAAAATAAAATTTTGAATATTCTTGAAACTAATTATGGATGGTCAACCATATTTATTTGTTAAACACGTTAATAAATTTTGGAATGTATTATTATAAATTGTATAGTATTCATTTATTTTAAGCCAAATGGATTCATTTAGATTTTATTTGAATTTAAGTAAGGAAGTTTTTTAAATTAGTTTTCATTACAAAAAACAAGGTATATTTGTAAAGTTTTAAATAAAATGATTTCTCCAAATCAAATTACTTTCAGAAATCAAATTACATTATTTGACAAACTTTTAGTATTTTAAAATTAACTTATTTTTGTTAACTCCATAATATTTTTTGACAATTATGGAATTTATTTTAAATATGTAATATCTTAAATTAATTGATTTATGCTCAATCAAATTATTCTGTTACCAAAATACCATTAAACTCATTTAATGAGTGTGTATTATACTATTATATAATATTATAAATACCATAATGTGATGTCAAATATATATATATGAGACTTCTCTTCTCCTTTTTGTAGACTCATTTCAGGCGGCCACCATCTTAAAATCTAAGTAAGGTTTTTTTGTTTACCTATAATGCTAATTATACTTTGTTATATCTTATTGAATATAAAACACAACAACTTAGGTAATTCTTTTATCAATGTATCACAGAAGCATGGATCCAAAAAATTTGATTAAGCTGAGAGAACTTGATGCTACCAAAACAAACTACACGATCAAAGTTAGAGTACTTAGACTATGGAGAAAACCAAACAACAAGAACCCTAACGAAATATGGTCAATTTAAATGATTTTAATGGATGAGGAGGTAAATATTTAACATCATTTTTTACTTTTTTCATATTGACAATCATAACTAGATTAAACTTTCAGGGAACGAAGATGCAAGCAAGCGTCTTCAGAAGTTACTTTGCTAAGTTTGAAGAACATCTTCGAGAGAATGAGTGCTACTTCATCTTTAGGCCCACACTAGCTGACAATGACGCAAAAATCAAGCATGTGGAGAATGGTCAGAAAATTTCTTTTCGTTGGCAAACAGTTCTCAAAAAAAGCACCAATTTCCAAGGGTCCAAGTATGGTTTTGAATTCACTGGTTTTTATTCCATTTTTGAAGACCCCCTACTTCAGTACACAAGACTCGGTTAGATACTGAATTATTTAATTTATTATTCACTTTTAATTGTTTAAGAAATATTAAAATGCTAATGCTCTGACTTGAATTCAAACTAGATATTATTGGGTATGTCTACAAATGCTATGAGGTGGAGAAGAAACCGATAAGAGGTGGCAAAGAAGCCATCAATATGGACATCAAATTAGAAGATCTTGAGTGAGCTTTTCATGTATATTTTTATTATTTTCATTCTTTCAAACTTAGTCAAATTTATGTTATCCATATCAACAATCTTACCGAGGTAGACATATAATAGTAACCTTGTGGGAGGGGTATTGCCAGCAAATGCTAAACTACATGTTAAATAAGCAAGAACCGCATGTTTTCCTTATTCTTCAATTCGGAAATCTACATATTTACGGAAGTAATTAACAATTTTTATCATTATTTCATTGTACCTCGTATAATTAACGAATTTATGTTTGTATCACAGAAAAGAGGACTGTTTCTAATGTGTATGATGCGACAAGGTTGTTTATAAATTCACCAATTGATGAAATCCTTGAATTTAAGAAAAGGTACCTTATTATTTAACTACAAGTATAAAATAATGACTATCTATACTACATTTAATTTTTAAAAATATGTTTTGCTTTTACGTTCTAATTTTGTTATTCAAAGCTAGCTACTGAATATAACAAATAATTTTTCATCACAACAGCTTTCTGTCTAACATTGGTGAAGAAACATCCTCTCATCGTTATGTTGGTACATCTAAGGTCTCGTCACTAGAAGAAGAATTTTTTAATGAAATTGATTTCATCAACTTTCATGAAATTAATGAAATAAAACATGTACGCTATGTTTTTTTAATTGTTTGTTATTGGATTCATACAAATACCATTACTAACATTCTATTAATTATGGATAGGTTAAATCCCTTATTGTTGTTGGTAAGATCAAAGCTGTATGCGAGGATAAATCATGTAAATATCGTAGTTGTGATTTATGTAAAAATGGAGTTGAAACCATAAATGTCAGAATTGATAAAGAAGAGGATTCGGCTGATTTTGATGTGAAGAAGGAATACAAATGTGTCAATGGCAATTGCACTCAGACTATAGTATCATCTCCTATGATTAGCTTCTTAATTTTGCTTACTTTTCTATTTACAACAATGACCATGCTTTATATTTAAGATTTATTTTCATAATTATTTTTTCTAGATACAAGATCCCTATTGAAGTCCATGATTGCACAGGGACTGTGACTCTTACAATGTTTGAGCGGGATGCAAACAAGCTTATTGGACGAACTGCTAAAGACGTTCTGGACGAACAGGAACAGGTACACTTATTTTCCTTTTCAATGGTTTATAATAACATTATTATAAATAGTGAAATTTTATAACTTTTTTGTTTGAACTAAATATATTTGATGCTTTCTGCAGTCGGCTGAATTTTTAACTCTCCCTGCTGCTTTCAACGTTTTATTAGAAAGAAAGTTTGCCTTTAGAATTGAGATCAAGGACTATAATATTGAAAATAATGCTGAATATTTTTCAATTACTAAACTGAATGAAGATCCCAAAATTATTTCTGAACTCGAAAAGAATTTCTCTAATAATCAGGGACTTTCTCTATTTATTCATTTATATTATAAACCGATGAAAAGTGTACACGTCAAATATTTTACTTTACATGCAAATTGCAGGCTGGTGAATCTGATTATCTGAATCTAATTAATACCCCATTGCCATTACAGACTGATCTTACTTTGAAGGTTATCTACCTTTATTAGTTATTTGTTTTTTCGCTATGTACTTAAACCAAACTAGCTATATTGAACTTATAATTTCTTTATCTATTATTCTTATTATATAGGATTCTATTTCATGTACCGCTAACAATGGAACCCCGATTTCCAATATCAATGATAGTATGGGAACGACTGTTAGTGTTGATTTGAAGTGTAACCTTGAAGATGTATATGACGTTGACGACTCATTTGCTCTCTCGTCAACTAAACAACAGAATATTCACGCAAAGGATGTGTCAGATGCAACTTGGAATGAGGAACTGTTGATTCCAAAAACAGAGAAGTAGAAGTTGGTTCTTTTATCGTGACGAACAATTGCCTTTTAATTATTTTTTTGCATTGCTTGCTGAGTTTATTTTTTTTTTGGGATTGTGTTGGTGTTTTCTTTTTATCTGATGTTTGACTTTATGGAGATTGCTTTTTTATTTATGTAGGTATGATTGAATTTATTTCAACATTTGGTTTTGTATGAAATGAAATGCTATGTTTTATATAATTTACTGCTGAAACGTTTTTAAAATTTTTATAATATTATAGCGCACCAACTTTATACATATGTATGATCATAAAACGAATATGAAAGAAGTCATAACATTGTATTTTTGTAAGAAATATTTATAAATTCATATATTTTTATTTAAAAATAATGCTAAATTTATAAATACATGTACGAATTAAAACCAACTAAATTTATAAAAGAAACCAAAATAGCAAATAGGCTCCAAGCACAAGTCAGCCCCTTAGAATCACCTCTTGAAAAAGCATTATTTTTGACTCAACAAATTACTTGTCCTTATCATAATCGAGAAGATATTTAATTGAAAATTAATAACTTTAAAAACAAATTCGATTTAGTATATGCACCATTCCATAATTATTTTCCGGAATATTATATATTTCCAAATTCTATCCATCAATCATATTTAAAAGGAAATTTGTTAGTCAATTAATTATAATATCACCCAAATACTATAGAGATTCCCTATATTAATTAAGGTTTACGTAAATTTTAAAGATTTATTTCAATAACAACAACAAATACGTATTCTAATTTTAGTATGCTACAATTTCATATCGTAATTATAGTCAACTAATTTAATAATTATCAAAAAGGAAACTATGGTGTATCTATTTAAACATGCAAACTAAGTCTCATACTAACTAAATTCTGTGAAATCAAAAGAAACAACAAGGCTCTTCTCTACCGGCTGTGATCTTTTATCATAGTATACTATACCAAACTTCGACATTCAAGTAAGTAATTCCTTACTCATTATTTATAACAATGTTGAAATAACTAGAAAACGTCAAAAGCGGTCATGAGTATGATTTCACGATTGAATTATCTATCTTACGTCATATATATAATATTCAAAATTTTGTTCTTAGAAAAACTCATAATAGCGATAACAAATAAATAATTTTGTTTAGAAGTTCCAACACACAAGAAAAAAAAAGTCACATAAAAACAGAGTATTGAAATTATATGTTTTTTCTGTATGAACAATGGCTACCCTCTAACTAATTACCGCTTAAAATAATAAATCTCGAAATACCTTTCAAAATAAAAGGATCTAAACATATTATTTCATGTCTTACCACATACTGAATCACAAAGTAATACATGGGCAAATTTGATTCTCATTATTTGCAAACTCCTTTTTGTAAAGTAAAATTAAGAAGCAATCATGGCGAATCAAATAAAACAAATTACGGATATTTATGATTTCATCTAAGAAATTAAGGAAATTACAATTTATTTTATCCAACTGATAAAAACTGAACAATTTATGAAACCAAAGACAATATTACTCAGATAATTGGTAATGGAACTTGGGAGTGATTTTTGTTAAATAGTAGGTTGATGGGTGGTAGTTTAACATTATGCTATATGGTATGTTTTCTAAATCCTAACTATACTTCATTAAAAATATATGTAATTTTACTATAACAATTAATCTAGATTCTAGAAGTATGACATTTATGTTGAATTAGAACATATCAATCATAACAATACATAATTATATATAGTAAAAATAACACTAATGTATTCCTTAAATTAACTGATAATATTATTTACTCATTTCAACTCACTTTGGAATTTAATTATATTCTCTTTCAGTAAACTTACAAGGAAATGTCTAAAAGGAAAACCCCACAAACTGCATCTTCCTTAAAAGCGCCTTTCACCGGTGATGCTTTAATTGGTAGGATTTATATATTTTTGTATTATAGAACTATTACTTTTATAATTCATAAAATTCATATTTGTCCACTTAGAACTACATTTTACCAGTTATTATCTTTTTGTAGGGGACATGCAAAGAACTACTTTATCTGACATTTCTAATGGTAAATATATTTATGTCATTCCCATTTTGAACTTAATTCATCATCTAATAATATTTTTATTGTAATCTTTTTTTTCATTATGACAGTTTATGTAAACAACGTTCGTTATGGAAATTCTACAGAGGCACTGAAATTCATGAAGCTAGATCTGAATAACAGGAAATCCAATATTATACAAGTAAGTAATTCCTTGCTCACAGTCCTATAAGTTCCAATCCGTCTAAACTGGTAATGGTTTTGGTTTCACATCGTTTTTTTTTCAAGCCTTTACGTCAATGTCATGAATTTTAAGTTTTAAAATCTAAATGCCCAATTAGATTGTATGATTAATTTTAAAACAACTCATTCTACCACAACAATTGAACTTAACGCCATATTACAAACTCAATAAATAATGTTAAATAGTTGTTCTTTACTTTGTAAATCTTTTTATTATACTTATTTTTGCACTCTATAAATATGCAAGGAAATGTCTAAAAGAAACACCCCTCAAAGTGGATCTTCCTCTAGCGCGCATGTTACCGGTTATGCTTCATATTGTAAGACTTCCATTTGTATTATATAACGCTTAGCTTTATAATTCATAAAATTTCACAGTTGTTCGCCTAGAACAACGTTTTAACAATTATTATTTTTTTGTAGGGGACATGCAAAGAACTACTTTATCTTCAATTGACGTTCATAAAAAAATGCTTCAAAGGCGAGGAAATCAAGAAAGCTACTTCTAGATAGTAGGAGATCTAATATTGCTCCTAATAAACCATTTTCTTCATCAAAAAGTTCAAGATTAATTGCACAAGGCAATGAAAATATGACACCAAATACAGTGTTTACAAATCAAAGTTTGCATAATTTTCATTCCACTATAAAGAATCCAACTTCGTTTAGTGATATCAATAATGGTAAGATACCCGTTTAATGGCAATTCATAATATTTTAAAATAAGCAGTATTATCAATTATTATCAACTTACACATGTTATCATTTTTGAAATCCTAATTTTTTTCCATGGGCATCTACTTCCAAAAACAACAGGTCTACTCCATTATGTGATAGTCATCGAGTTTATATTTCTTTACCTATCATGACATCAACCAATCATACATCGACTTCTTTAATAAAGTTATCATCAGGAAAGCGAAAATTAGTAAGTCGCGGTCTCGCGGATTACAAATCCTATACTTATGTTTGACTTGATGTTAGATGAAAATGAACAAGCTGCTGTAGAAAATGTGGTTAAAGACCCATTCAAAGGCATCTCTAAAGGTACTTATAAAACAACTATTCAAATTAATAACTATTATGAAAATGCATTTGTTGACCACCACTTAATTTTACAAATTACTTGGATCACGGTGATCAGAATCTCATCTGTGAATTATGTCATGCACAATTGTGGAAAACGAGGATGGAAGAGGAAAAAAAAAGTAAAAACAACTTATTTCCTATGTTGTTGTTACGGTAAGGTTGAGCTATCTTAGTTTAAAGATGCTCCACCAACTTACAAAGATCTATTTAGCAATGTTGGTCCTAAAAACAAGTTTTTCTTAAAGAACATTCGACGCTACAATTCTATGTTCGCGTTTACTTCAATGGGTGGAAAGGTTGAATCCTCTATTAATAGAGGTAACGCTCCATTCGTGTTTAAGATTAGCGGACAGAATTACCATTCTATCGGAAGTCTTTTGTCAGAAAATGGTTCAAAACACAAGTTTTCACAACTATACATATATGGCACAGAAAACGAAATCTCAAATAGACAAAGCTTATTTAGGTACGTGTTAACACCTTTAATTAATTATGTTTACACATTTTACCTTAACTCAGGTTTTTAATGTTGACAAACAAATACTCTTATTCCTACCAGAGAATCAAAAAAACAATCTACAAGAAGTTCCACTTGCTTGATCTTGAGATAATAAAGGATCTACAACATATGCTAGATTCTCATAATGAGCTGGTGAAATATTATAGGATGGCAAGAGATCGTTTTCAAGAAAATCCTCATATTAACCTTAAGTTGCATCTTATTGGAAGAAGACAACAAGACGGAAGAACATACAACTTACCGACTTCTTCTGAGGTTGCTGCGTTGATTGTTGGTGATATTGGTAATATTGAGCCTCGAGACATTATTGTTGAAACTCAAACAGGAATACTAAAGCATATAAGTGAATTGCATCCTTCATACGCTCCTATTCACTATCCACTTTTCTATCCTTATGGCGATGATTGTTACAGGGTTGACATCCCTCATAGAGATTTTAGAAGCTTACAAAAAAGCAAACGGCCAAACTGCACCATGAGAGACACTAGAATTTAGGTTACTTAAATAATAACCAAAGTTGATGTTCGTTTTATTTCTTTCCTTTGTAATTGTTTATTTGAACAACTTGTGTACTTGAGATTTGAAAGAATTAATGATAATATTGTCACTTAATAGTGTCACATGTGTTTTGAGCAATATGTACGTCACACTCGGGCGTTTCCTCTTAAGCCGGGGTGTTACACCTGAATGCTATGTCATTTGATTACCTTTACGCATCAAACGTATTGAAAACCATTCAAGCCATGTGTTTTGATTTTTAAATCATATGTAAAATGCATCACGCCTTCGCATTAGTTTTAGAGTCAATGTACTCACCTTTGTTATGATCAAAATGTCTTTACTGATTTATGTTGTGCATGTCATCTCGAACCTGTAGTTATGAGAATATCTTTATATGATTATCTAGATCAACTGATCTAGCTTTAGACCTTTAGTCCAATTTGTAGCTTTAAACCTTGATAAAACATTTATTTTGATATAAAAGTCATTTTTATTCAAAATGCTTATTTTAGTTCGCATAACGTTTGATGTGGCATGCTTTGGCCTAATAGGATCGAACACTCTCATCAAGTTCTCCAGGAAAGTAAATGGGTCCCGCGGTTGATTATTATTTATACGAATTACTTTTCTTAGACAAGAAACCCGACTACCGGTATTTTCACCCTTCCAGTTATCCATGCCCACCACGCTTTTTTTTTAATTATTTATAAATATCTTTTTTATATAAATAAATTTAATGTTCTTCCTTTAGAAGAAAGTCAATTGACAATAACCCTTGTATGTAAAACTTTATATTTCTTAATAATAAAGAAACGTTTATTTTATTTTTTTAAACCTTTATATATATAAAAACTTAAATATATTTATAAACTTTTCAAGGTTTAGGTTATACCATCGACTAAGATCTAATCTATGAAGTAAAATATCTTAAACATAACTATTACCTTAAACTGTGTATAACGATTAAGGACGAACGGGGAGTACTTTGACTAACGTCGGGCCTCGAGGTGTGAAATGTCAGAACTTCAGAGTGACGTCGAAACTTCAACTTAATGGTACAAACTACGAGAAAGTGAAAGTGGTTTTGTGTTCGGGATGTCACAAATGAGCAACCCATGACCGCTATTAATAGTTGTTTCTAATACCGCCAGTCGGACCATCTCTTGCCACCATTCATTCTTGTGATGACATATGTCATTTCATGTGACATGTTGCGACACATGTCAATCTACTTGTTTAGTCATTGGACATGCGTCAATTTCACTAGATTAGTCATCAGACACATGTCGATTTCATCATATTTGTCATTAGGCATGTGTTACTTCAAGAGAGTTTTATATTTTTGTTTTAGATAAATGACTAATTGGTCCCTCAACTTCCTAAATTGATAAAATTGTTATGTAAATTTTCGTGATGTTACAAGGAATATCTGGGTTTGGTAAGACCCATACCCGTGAATTTGGGTCAAATGCATGTAAAACCTTCATTTACAGATAATGCAATTTGGTGGTTTGAGAGAACGTAGGAAGCAACCAAAGAGTTTTTAAAGGTTTCGTTTATATATATTTAAGATTGGTTGTATTCTTGTTGTTTTTGTAGTCCTATGGCCTTAGAATTGTTTATGGGCTTTGACTTGTTTCGTCTTTGTAATAAAAGTTACCATTCAAAATAATTATTGAAATTTAAATTGATCCCGACCCGTCCACGTCTTTGAGCTTCCCATACTCATGAGTAGCCCCGAACTTTCTCCTGCAAGATGAGCTTCTCGAAAAAATTCACTTCCTCGGTCGATAGTTTTTTATAACGATCGTTCAAACTTCAAGATCCCACAAATACAATGTTACTCTTCTAATGATTTCTACGAAACAATGCATGATAATTAGTATATTATACTTACTATTTGAAACCATAGATATTGTATTATTATTATTATTATTATTGTTGGACATATTAAGATATATATTTATTATTATAGTCGTGTTATTATACTAGGAAAGAAAAGATTTGACCAAATCATAGAAGTCAAAAGTAATGAAACGCAATATAAAGGACAAAACATTCTTCAACCATCTTCCAGAATTGGGACTTTTGAGAATAAAAGCATGTTCCCCCACTCAACTTGCATTTTGTTATGTTTAATTATGCTTATTAAATTATTTGGTCTTTTCAAAATATATATATATATATATATATATATATATATATACTTATTAACTTTACATTATTAGTAATCAAATATATAAAGGTGTTACTTTACTATTACTCCATGTGATTGGTAAAAAAAGTACGAGAAAAATGATGTAAAAATTAATTAGTAGTATATTCTTTTATAGTGGTTGAATTTAGTTAATAATCCATATATTATAATAGTGCATTGGCAAGTAAATATTAAATTTACTAGATTGTTAGTTTACTAGAATGTTAGTTACATATTGTTAGATTGTTAATTACGTATTTGTTTCAATGAATTGTTAGTTGTATAACAAATTATTAGGTATTAGATTGTATTACAGGTTGTGTTTTGCTTGTTTTGGTTGTATTTGAAAACCTGGTTGTTGGCTTGATACTAGTTGTTTGTTTTTTTATTCTATATTTTTCATATTTTCTTTTCGGATATCAAACTTCGGATATCCGAAATTTCTGATTCGGAGAGTGAAATTCACTATCCGAAAGGTCCGGATATCCGAAACTTCGGATATTCGGTTTTAAACACCCTTAATTTAGGTGGGTCAAGTGCCATGTTGGCATCCAAAAACACCCCCCCTCCCTCCCTAAAAAAATTTCGATTGGTGATGTTCTAATGATTTTAGTTTTATTTTATAAAGTTTACATCGATTTAAAGCCCATGCTGAAATTTATTGATCATATTATGACTTTCTTTTGAGGTTCTCTTTTGGTGGTAATAGTGATTTTCGGTACCGTAACATTAAATCTTCGGTTATGTCGGAAATTGGTGTTATATGGGTTGTTAACATGGTAGGCAGGACTTTGGATGGTACATGGTGTTATTCGGTCACGTTTTTTAAAGGTAAAACAAAAAAAAAATGATTCGATATCCCCGGTTATACATTTGTATGAAATAATTGGGCACCCGCTAAAGTGGGCATCCTTGCTTGACGAGCAGAGCTAGATAGGTCTCGATGCATTCCTTGTTGCCTAAACGGAGTATCATAGTCGGCCTATTGGATTGTCCGGCATGTGGTGAAAGTCCTTGCATTAAAAAAGCGTGAGGCGAACAAAAGCGAAGAGGTCCTCAGCCGAATTGAAAAGCGAAAGGCGCCCTGATGTGTGTTGTGCGTGTGGTGAAATATAAGAGAATGGAGTTTTAGCTTTTGCACAAGATCGTGTTTTAAATTTATAAAAGTGATTTATAATAAGACTAAATAAACACAAAATAGGCAAGTGTACCTATCGTATATGTAGAATAGTATTGACAAGAACCAAGTATCGATCCGTTGACACAAATGTTTCTAATAACGAGTCGTCGTTTTACTTTAATCGGAAGTTTTAATCATTTTGGGGTTGATTTTTAAACTTTCTATAAAATATAAATTCTTATATATAATATATAGGTGACAAGAAGAGAGTTACTAAGTGAGTAATTCAATTATATGAAGGTTTACCATCTAATATCAAGGATCCACTCAATTATTCCTTGATGATTATTAAATAAACATTTGATAGAATTGTCCTAATAATATATAATAGAATAGTCCCTCATTTCTAAGTGAACATATTCTATGATATAAAAGAAAGTAACATGCGCATTTTAAAGTCCATCCTTTCCTAATGTCATGCTACCACGATAATGTCAATTTAAGCAAACAAGCAGTTTGGTATAGTAGAACGATTAGGATTGAATTCGATTACTCAAATACCATTCCTAACAACTTCGAGTGGTTGTAGTTAACTCACACAACCTCCCCTTGGTTGATTTAATTAGATTATAAGTACACATTCCATTAACATATGATTTCTTTAACTAGTATGATAACCTAATCAATCTTGTTAACAATGTTATTTCAGAATTATCAAAACTAGGGAAATAGATCATAGTTTATATCTCATCATTTCTAAGTACAACATAAGGATCCATGCGTAATCTTGAAAAAAGTATCAAAGTATTCTTTTTACCATTTCTAGTTTCCAAGAACATGAATTACCATGAAAGATTATAAATCATCAACCTTGATGTATTGAGTTAAAGTGATAAAACATTTCTTCATCAATGGATAATTGCAATATAACCATGTACTATACCAAACTAAACCACAAGTTTCATGTAATCATGAAGTGAAACAAAGCATCTCCATAGATTATAGATGGTAAATGGAGTTTAGCTCATAATGATCATTGTTATGAACATAAAAAGAGATGATGATAACAAACACATGATTAAACTAGAACAATCTAACCAAATGTGGATGAACCTCCCTTCTTAATGATGGATTATGATGGCGTTGATGATGATGGATGATGATGATAACCTCCAAGCTTTCAAACTCCTCACTAGATCTTCAATATGAGTGTAATGTGGGTGTTTTTATAAGTGAAAACCGTATAGAACTCTACTTCAAGCACACTTCTCAAATGCCACAAGAGCCACTATTTATAGGCTGTCTGGACATAGAAGCACGACCCCGTGTCCACGTGTCCCAGTTGCATGTTGTCAGATCGTACATGATGACTCACCACGGGGGTGTGCTTTCAAAGGCACGCCACCGTACTTTTATTAGCATGTGCTTAAATTCTCTTTTGTCTTGTCTGAAGGTGATCACGGCCCCGTGGCCAAAGGGGCACGGCCTCGTGCTTTTGTTGACATGTGCTTAATTTCTTGTAGATTTTTGTCTTTTCTTGTGTTCAGAAGCATGGGGGCCTGTTTCTTGAGGCATGGAGGCGTGTTTCTTGTTTTTCTTGTATTTTCTGTCGTTTTTTTTCGTCTTTTCGCTTGTTTCTTTGTTTGAGGCTTGGGCTTATATAAAATTACATTTTATTATGATAATTAGCCTTCTGTGCTATGTTATTTGATAGAAGTTGCAGTTTTTAGAGATTATTTGATGCTTAAAAGATGTATAATTTTATATACATCAAACATCCCCACACTTGAACCTTGTTTATCCTCAAGCAAGCTACTTATAAATATTCTCTAAAAATAGCAAGTTAGGACCATAGCTTAACCATCCCTAAAAGAGTTCCAAGAAAATGGGAACAAAATAACCAACCTTAAATCATAGGAATATATGTAGTTGTATATAAAAAGGATTTGTTTTCATGAGCTCCTGTTTATGCAAAACGTCACGTTCTCACAATGTTACTCACACTCGGTTTATATCTGATCATACCTGTGATGTATGTATGTGAACACTCTTAGTCAAAATGCAACTTGTGAAAAATAAGCTTCTAACAATTTCAAACCTCCACCTTTGTGAAGGGTTGCATAGATTTGGTAATATGGGTTGGTTTTGTAGGGATTTGGTATTTTGCGATGGTTCATGGGTTTAGGTTAATGAAGATGGGGATTGTAAATACAACTTCTGCTGATTGTCGGGAATCTTAAGATGTCTTCAACGGTTAGCTCCTTTTCTCTGATTGTGATGAATTTTTTTTATTTTTTATATTTATTTTTATTTTTTTAAACAAAGCTAGTGACTCTTTTAAGATCAGATCGTCAAGACCAGTTTTGTCGCGGATGTGGATAAGTTCTTCCTCAATCCTGTTTTGAACATAACTCCCAACTCTAATGGATCGTTCGGCTTTGAGCTTAATAGCCCCCACCCTCATTAGTCCGGTATATTCATGTTGAGACTGAGTTTGACTTTTTCTACATCTTCCTTCGTGAGACCAGTTTCCGCAACCTAAGAATCATTCGTATCTTTTAGCTCTTCTTTTCATTATGCTTTTGGAAATTCCACAAAATGGTGGCCTTTGTTCTTCTTGGCGCCACTTTTTCCTCACCTCATTTCTAAAGAGAAAGATTCTCTCCCTAGGTTCTGGTGGCAACCTAGGTTTTGCGAAATGTATGCAACAAATGAAATTGAAATCGAAAGAATGCATTTCCAGTTCTTTAGGGTCTGCCGGTAAAAGACAAGTGTTGTATTTTACTTATGAGAGGGATAAAATGGTAAGTTTTTTAGGGCTTTGTAATTTGGAGAATATTTTGAGGCGTTGAAAATGAACAATATTACCTTCTTCCTTATACAGCGCTTGGTGCGGTCTTGAAATGAATAGTTGCGACAAGTTCTAAATCACATGAAATAAAAGACTCACTCAAATCTTCCGAAAAAATATTTATATGGCATGAGGTTTATCTCACAGTAACGGAGGTATTGGGTATAAACGTCATATTTTGCATAAATTTGTTCTCAGTATTACAAAACTTCTTTTACATTTTCACTTTTTGGTTATAATATATTTGTAGTTGTTTATTCGCAAAAAATTTTCTTGGATTTTTCTTTTGGTTTTGTTATAAAGTTAGTCTTTATTTGCTACAAAAATTTGTTACTTAGAGAATTTTATAATTAGTTGAGCAGCAATTGGTTAAGTAATTTCCCTTTCCATACTTGAATCTCACATTGTCCTCAATGTGAAAAATTCATAAAAAGATTAAAATTTAATTAAGTATGGTGGGTTAAAATGGAGAGGTACTTCCCTATGGTTTAACGAAATTTCGACAGAGCGTCCCCTGTTTTTCGTCTATTTTTCTGTTTTGTATCTGTATAATGTAAAACTGAAAACAACCAAGCATAATTTTGCTGAAAATTGGGTATGGAATCATCCATTCCCTGCCCAATTGGGCTAAATAAGTACATAATAGAATGTCTTGGCACCCACGGCCATAAAAGTATCCAACCAAACAAATAAACAAATAAACGGCAGAATGTAAATTGTTTAAACAAGCATAATAATAATGTCATGAAAATACTACCAGCCCATCCATGCTCATACCCGACCTACCATTACCGCTGCTCGTCAGTTACCCGTGTCTGGGTCGAATGGTTCCCACTGCCTGTCCATGCGATATCTTAGACAGTCAATCTCTCGCCTCGTTTCTGCATATTCAACTGCCCGCTGTACGTCGGAGGCAACAATTTGTCCCGTAATCCTGTCAAACGAGGCGGTAGTGTTTGCTGAGAAATAGTCAATGCGGCCGTATAGGCCTCGAATGAATATCGGCTATTATGTGACGAGCTAGGGCCGGCCCCTGATGAAGATGGGCCTCCCTGATGATGGTAGGTGCGGCGGCGGGCCTGTCTGGGTGGTGATCCTCCACCCCTCTCGGGCACATCCTGGATCATCATCTCTGCCGGGTCCTCAGGATCCCAAACCTGGTTCAGTGCATCATGAAATCTCCATACCTCTAGGTTTCGTCAGATCTGTTGGGCCATCTGCATACTGATACAAAAACCAAGGTTAAGAGCAACCGGGTCTAGGCTACGTGTTCCTTCTATGTCTACATCGTAAGCTCCATAAAGATTATAGATCCATGAGCCGCTAAAGATTGGGGTGTTTCGGCTCTTTGCATTTGCATTTATGGTGAATAGTTTGCAGAACAAATAAGTGATGTTGCATGGTATGTCATTCTTCATGCAATACAGGGCCCATAAGTCCTTCAGGTTCACAACCCCTTCAGTTCGACCACGAGCAGTGATAGTGTGACTAAGCAACCGGTGAATGTATCTCATAAGCGGGTCAGTAGAGTCGTGCTCTTCGAACTGCTTGCAATGTAGGTTTCGTTTCCGTAGCTCAGTTGTTCCCACGCTTGTAACCGTGTGTTTCCAGCCTCTGCGTCTTCATCACCATCTTCATTCGCGAATGTTGTTGCGGCTGCATACCAGATTTCTCTTTCTGTTTCCCCACTTGTGTAAATCCCCAAATCTACCCCTAGTTGGGTGATCGATGTTGTATACCACTCACGCCCACACCTGAACTCGACTGCTTCTTCTTCCCACACATCTAAATTCTTCGCCTTAAAAGAGAAAGAGGCTAGGAATTTCTTTGTTAATTATGTGATAGCTTCCCCTCTCTGATTAAAAACTCGTTTCCGTGGTCCTTTCACAATGGACTTGTACCTATTTCACTGATTAACTTACCTCAACGTATGGCAAGCATAAAAAGTGTTTGGTTCTGGTAGGCGTCGGTTAAGGTAGGTCATTCTAGCTTGAGTTATTCGGTCCCTTGCATTGAGTCCTAGAAAGACTAGGAATGCATGTACGTCATCCCCATACTCTACCATCTGCAATTTGTATCCAAATTGGTTAAAATCTTATGAAAATTATTAAAATGATGGAATAGAGATAAAACTACGGTTCCGTGCTTTCAGAGGCACAGCTCGTGCTGCTGTTGTTCGTCAGTTTTACCAATTTTGACTTTTGTTGACCAAAAGGTGACCACGACTCGTGTTATTTAATGCACGGTCCGTGTGTTTAATCCTAATTTCAAACTCATCAAGATTCGAACCTGTGTTTCTACCCGGTTGTTTCAATTGGGTTTTGATTTGTTATATACTTTACCCAAGATTCGAACCCGAATGATTTCTTCCAACAAATATTAGTATAAAACCTATCTAACAAATCATTATCTTAGATCTAACTGAATAACCCATCTAATTTTCAGGTTTAAACCCGATTCAATCAATTGGTGAGATTTTGGGGTTAATTTAGACTTAGAAAGATGAAATCGAACAATAGATTTGTTAAATTAACATACCTTTGGTTGGAATTGGTTTATTTTAGTTGAATATTAGTGAAATCAGTGGTTGGTTGGCGGTTAATTGTTCTGGACGATGTTGGTGTTAGGGTTAATTAAATGGTGATGCTATTTTATTGAATTAAAAATTCATAACTGCACTGGACACAAAAGCAAGGCCCCGTGCTGCATGGGGCAGTCAGTTTCTTTTGTTTTTGCTGTTTATTTGTCAGGTTGGTTTGTTTTTGATTGATTTTTTCTTAAGGATTAAAGTTAATACAGAAATCAAAAGTCCTAGTTTTCAATAAAGCATAAAACATAGTTAAACATAGTGGAAAGAAAAGTACAACAACAATCCCGAATCACGAAACATAACACTAGCAAGAGTAACTTCTTAACAAGACAAAGTCGGAACTTCAACGACCACAATTCCCGAACAGGTCTTGAATGTGTGGTGGGGCTCGTTTAGCTTCCAAGAGCTCTGAAAGCTTTTTATCGAGCTTTGCGTTCTCCCTGTTAAGTTAGTTGAGCTTGAAAGAACATCCTTGTTGTGGCTATCCACAACATGGAAATTCTCAAACCGCAGTAGTTCGACTTTGTTGATCAGCTTGATTAAGCGAGCCTCAGTTTGGATGTTACTTTCGACTTGGTCTCTCATAATGCATTGGAGCCTCATGATTTCTTCCTCAAGGTTTGAGGAAGAATCACATTGCTTGCCCTTCCTCACTGGTCTCCATTAAACTTTCTTACTTTCCATTTCAGTAAACTTGTGTTTGGTGTGAATGGAATAGTGAGTTTTTGCATGCATTATATTGAGACTGGAAATTCGAGCACGGCCCCGTGCTTCTTGAAGCACGGCCCCGTGCTGCTATGGGAATAAATATTTCTGATTTAGAGAACTGTACGGAGTCAGCGCGTATCATGCTGAAAATTCTATGGTGACCACGGGCCCCGTGCTTCAAGAAGTACGACCCCGTGCTCTTTGTCACTGAAATTTTCTTTGATTTTTCAGCCAAACACGTGAGCCGGAATTTTTAGAATGATGTTTAATATGTTATTTCAAGAGTTTGATCATCCTAAAAATTAGTTTTCATTAAAACTAAAAGTCCTAAAAAAATATGGGATAAGTCCGGTTTTCCTAGAAACAAAAACACTCAGGTTAAGCCCAAGATTTCTAACACGATGTGCCTAGTGCACTTGTTTTACACATGAAAGCAGAAAACATAAAATTCCTAAATTTCACCAAATGGTTCTCCTCCACCGAATGGTCCTGGTGGCAGAAAATACGTGAAGCCGAGAACTTGAAACTGGAGTTGCTCGTTAATGTCTCAAAGCTCCATTTTCATATTCTCCACTGATTAGGTGTGTTGAACAAGACGCATTTCAGCGGGGAGATTCATCTCGGTGAGTTCTTTGACGAGTTCTTGAAGTTTCAAAAGAAGCTCGGTTTTGGATACGTGTTGGGTTTCGTTTCTCGGTTGTCGAGGAATGGGAATTGCTTCATAAATCTCAGTAGGCATGTTTTAATCTCAGAAGAGAGTGTTTTTGGTTTGGATTGGTGCAAGAAATGCATAAGCAAAAGATACCTTTTGTAGCCAACCAGTTGCCAAGCACGACCCGGTGTTGTTGGAAGCACGCCCCCGTGTTTTTGGTTTCACAATTCTGTTACATACCAATCTGACTGAGATTTTTGCAACGATGATTCTGGCCCGCACTTGTGGCACGGGTCCGTGCTTTTAGAAGCACGCCCCCGTGTTTTTAATAAATATTTTTTTGTTTAACTATTTACAAGGCCTAGTTTAAGAAGGTCTTGGCCAGACCTTGTTCCTGGTATGTTTATTTAGCTTGCTGGAGGACTATTACCTCCGAGACATTTTCAAATGGCCCATCAATATATGGTTTTAATCAATACCCATTAACTTTTAACTTGTGGCCATTATAATTTGAAATCTCTACCATTCCATAATCAAAAACTGATTCAACTATGTATGGACCTGTCCAGCGAGATTTCAATTTTCCCGGGAAAAGAAGTAAACGTGTGTTGTATAACAGTACTCGATCGCCAACTTGAAACTTTTTATTTCCTTTTAAATGGGCGCCGTGTAGACGTTTAGTCTTCTCTTTGTAATACCAAGAGTTTTCATAGGCTAATGTTCTTAGCTATTTGAGTTCGTGAATTTGATCTTCCCGGTTTTTACCGGCGGGAATTAGATCAAAGTTCACCGCTCTTAGAACCCAGTAGACTTTGTTCTTAAGTTCTACAGGTAGATGACATGCTTTTCCATAAACGAGTTTGAAAGGTGTTGTTCATATGGGGGTTTTGTAGGCTGTCCTAAGGGCCCACAAAGCGTCATCTAACTTTTCCACCCAATTTTTGCGATTCATCCCTATGGTTCTCTAAAATCCTTTTAATTCCTTGATTCGAGACTTCTACTTGCCCACTGGTCTGAGGGTGATATGGTATTGCTAGTCGATGGTGAACTCCATATCGTGCTAAGACCTTGTCCATTTAAGCGTTACAGAAGTGAGTTCCTCTGTCGCTGATTAAGGCTTTTGGGGTACCGAATCGTGAAAATAACTTTTTTCAGAAATCGTACAACTACTTGAGCATCATTAGTGGGAAGAGCTTGTGCTTCTACCTATTTGGATATGTAGTCGACTGCTATGAAATCTATTCCCCATACATCAAAGACCTCAAAAATTTGAATGCCTTCTTGAGCCATCTCACTATTGGCTGTGATGTTCCCGGCTCTTTGGCAAGCATCGCATGCTTGGATCAAAGTATGTGTGTCTTTATATATGGTGGGCCAGAAGAATTCTGTATCAAACACTTTTCTGACCGTAGTGGCGGTACTGTGGTGTCCGCTAGTTGGTCCTTCATGGCAATATTTGAGGATATCCAGGGCTTCCTTTCCTGATACACACCTACGGAAAACCTGATCGGCACCTATCCTAAACAAGTATGGATCTTCCCAGAAATAGAACTTAAGGTCCGAAAAGAATTTCTTTCGCTGTTGATGAGTTAGCCCTTTTCTTATGATTTTACAAGCTAAATAGTTTGCGAAATTGGCAAACCAAGGACTCTCATCTTCCTCTTGCATATGAATGAGAACTTCATGTGGAAAATTATCATCGATAATTTCCTCATGCTGTTCTTCTAAAGCTGGGCATTCTAAGCGAGAGAGATGGTCTGCGGCTACATTTTCTGCTCCTTTCTTATTCTTGACTTCTATGTCGAATTCTTG
Organism: Bidens hawaiensis; assembly: GCF_021521415.1. Taxonomy (NCBI): domain Eukaryota; kingdom Viridiplantae; phylum Streptophyta; class Magnoliopsida; order Asterales; family Asteraceae; genus Bidens; species Bidens hawaiensis. The sequence continues at coordinate 20,814 of NW_027495223.1, read as the reverse complement.
GAGTAAGAGAATCCATCGGATAAGTCTAGGTTTGGTATCCTACTTGTTGAAGAGGTATCGAATGGCTGGATGGTCGGTGTAAACTATGGTTTTGGAAAGAACTAGGTACGATCTAAACTTTTCAAAGGCGAACACTAATGCTACCAACTCTTTTTCTGTTGTGGTGTAATTTTCTTTTGCATCATTAATAGTTTTACAAGCATAGTAAATTGGGTGAAAATGTTTTTTTTTTTGCGTTGTCCGAGTACGGCTCCAACTGCAAAGTCACTTGCATTGCACATGATTTCGAATGGAAGGGTCCAATCGGGTGTAGTCATGATTGGTGCGTTGACAAATTTGTCTTTTAATGTATTGAATGATTCAAAACATTCTTTAGAGAAAACGAATGGTGCGTCTTTTTCTAGAAGTTTGGTCATAAGTCTAGAAATTTTGGAGAAGTCTTTTATGAAAAGACGGTAGAATCCTACGTGACCTAGAAAACTTCTAATGGTTTTGACTGAAGTTGGTGGCGGAAGTTTAGAGATGGTTTCTATTTTTACCTTATCAACTTCTAGTCCTTCTTGAGATATCTTTTGACCGAGAACAATACCCTCTAAACCATAATGTGTCATTTTTCCCATTTAAGTACTAAATTCACTTCTTCACACCTAGTCAACATTTTGTCTAGATTTTTTAAACAATGATTGAAGGAGTTTACAAAGACTGAGAAGTCGTCCATGAATACATCCATATGATTTTCAATCATTTCATGAAAGATGGCCACCATGCAACGTTGGAAGGTGGCTGGAGCATTATTTAGTCCAAATGGCATTCTTCAGTAGGCGAAGCTTCCATACGGGCATGTAAAAGTGGTTTTCTGCTGATCTTCAGGAGCTATGGGAATTTGAATGTATCCGAAGAATCCATCAAGAAAACTGTAGAATATTTTTCTAGACAGACGTTCAAGAATTTGATCGATAAAAGGAAGTGGAAAATGATCTTTTCTTGTTGTGTCATTAAGCTTCCGGTAGTCAATGCAAACTCGCCAGCCAATGATGGTTCTCATCGGTATTAACTCATCCTTCTCGTTTATTGGAACTGTCATTCTTCCCTTCTTGGGTACTACTTAAACTGGACTAACCCAAGGTGAATATGAGTTTGGGTAGATTAATCCGGCATCCAGAAGTTTGATTACTTTCTTCTTCACCACGTCTTGCATGTTGGGATTGAGACGTCTTTGATGTTGGACTACAGGCTTGTATTCTTCCTCCATGAGAATTTTGTGAGTACAAAAGGAAGGATTGATGCCCTTGATATCCATGATCTTCCATGTGATGGCCTTCCTATGGTTCTTTAGAACCTTAAGAAGTTCGTCTTTCTCTTTTTTAGAAAGGTGAGATGAAATAATTACTGGGAGTTGAGAGTCTTTTTCAAGAATGGCATATTTGAGATGGTTCGGGAGTTCTTTTAACTCTAAGGATGGTGGTTCTTCAAATGATGGTTTCGATTTTTCATTACATTCGGTGATCACACATACTACTTCTGATGCTTCTTGATTGTTGTCATTAGCATTGAGATTTTCGTTTTCTAAAATGAGTTTAGTGTCTATATTAGTTAAGATTTGTGTTTCTAATGGTGTGTTGATGGAAGTTTTCGCACATAGCAACTCACGATAGAATTGATGATGTTGACACAGTTAATATGTCACCATGATGTTGCGGATGTTGCATAGATTTTACTATGTCAAAAGTGATAGCCTCGTCATTAACCCTTAGAGTTAGTTTGCCGGTGCAAACATCTATGATAGCTTTTGCAGTGGCTAAAACGGGTCTTCCTAAAATCAGAGGCACACTTTTGTCTTCCTCCATGTCTAGAATTACGAAATCTACTGGGAAAACAAATTTGTCAATTTTGACAAGCATGTTTTCAACAATGCCCCAAGGATATTTAACGGATCGGTCAGCTAACTGAATGCTCATGCGGGTGGGTTTTGGTTCTCATATCCCTAGTTTTTCAAAAACCGCATATGGCATTAGGTTGATACTAGCTCCTAGGTCGGCCAAGGCATTACTAACAAAAAAATTTCCTACGAGACAAGGGATAGTAAAGCTCCATGGATCGGTCATTTTTGATGGTAACTTGTTTTGGAGGACAGCTGAACATCTTCACTCAGGGTGACATGCAAGAGCTCCTCCAGCTTCCTTTTGTTGGTTAGCACTTCTTTGAGAAATTTTGCGTATTTTGGCATTTGAGTAATGGCTTCGATAAAAGGTATGTTGATGTGGAGTTGTTTGAAGAGTTCTAAAAACTTCCCGTACTGTGCTTCCAATCTCTCCTGCTTCAGTCTTCCTGGGTATGGAATAGGTGGAATATAGGTTCTGACTGGTTCCTTAGGTGTATGGTGCCTGTTGGAATCAGTACTTCTCATGTTTTTCTAGTGGTTTCCTTCTCCATAACTGGTTCTGAAGTTGGTGAGACAACTGTGGTTGTACTGATTCCGAGTGTAACAGCGTTAGCTGTCGCATTCGGGTTGGTGATTGTGTTACTTGGAAGAGTGCCGGGTGGTCTTTCGGATAATTGTCGGGCAATTTGTCCGATCTGAGTTTCTAGATTCTGTAGTGATGTTTGTTGACTTTTTAGGTCAGCTTCATGTTTCAACAATACTCCGCTGATATCAACAGCTCTTGAGTCGGCCTTCTTTTCTGCTTCATTTGTTTTGGTCATGATTCAAGTTAACATTTCTTAAATTTATTAGTAGCTTGGATTTTGATGGATACTTGGATTTCAGGCTGAAAGGTTTGATTCATCGGTCTTTTTTCGAATCCGGGTAGGGGTTGAGTGTTACCTCCGTCCTTCCAACAGAAATTCGGGTGGTTTCTCCATCCTGGATAGTAGCTGTTGCTGAAAGCGCTGTTCTGCCAAGCGATGAAGTCAACTTCTTCCATGCCATAATGACTTGTTTGCAGTCACTTGTCTTATGAGTTCCTCCACAGGTGTCACAGGTGATCTTGGTTTTCAATAATTCGGCTTGAAGTTGTTCGAATTTCTTAGAAAGGGCTTCAAGCTGTGCGGTGACAAGAGTGTTGGAATCAACGTGGTGTATTCCTTTATGGGTTGGTGTAGATCTTGGTGGATTGTAAGCGAAAATTTTCTTTGCTGCCTTCTCCAGGATTTCAAATGCTTCATTAGGTGATTTGGATCCCAGGTCTCCACCGGCGATTTGGTCGATAGCCTGTATGTTTTGACTGGATTGTGCGTCAAAGAAAGTTTGTACTTGTAACCATACACTCAGTCCATGATGTGGGCATCTTCTCAGAAGACTTTTGTATCTCTCCCATGCTGCGTGTAACAACTCATCATCATCGGTCCGGAATCCGGTAATGCTGGCTCGGTATTTGGCAGTTTTACCGAGCGGAAAATATTTGAGGAGAAACTGTTCAACCATCTGGTCCCAAGTGGTGATGGAACCCGAGAAAGAGATTCTATCCATTCCAGGGTTGGTCCCATTAGAGAGAAAGGAAAGTGTTTGAGTTTGATCTGATCTTCTGAACAGTTATGGATTTTAAAGGTTCTTCCTATTCGTAAGAATCAAGATATATGAGAAAGAGGGTCTTCGTTGAGGAGACCATGAAATTGAACTGAATTTTCCACCATATGAATGGTGCTTGATTTGATTTCAAGATTTTCGGTGATTTGTGGTGGAGCCACTCCATTGCCGTAGCCTTCGAGAGTTGGCTTGGCATACTGGCTCATGTTTGATTCTTTGGTTTGGGCCGCCATCATTTCTTCGGTTTGATTTTCTCCTGATGTGGTGGCGTCTACTAACTCTTCTTTAATTGTTTCGGCGTTTTCTGTAGTCCGTTTACGAGTTCATCGAAAGAAGAGTCGTTCCGCTTCAGAAATTGGAGAAACAAGCTCAAGTTTGAATGTAGAGGTCATACATGGGGTTAAATCAAATTTAAATTACTTAAACTAAAGATTAGTTAAAGTTAAACTACAAGTTATGCTAATCTATTCTAAACTAAACTAAGGTCTAAGTTAATTAAGCAAAGGAAAATGTTAGGTAAATAAAGGTTACTATTAGGCTAGCCGTAATATTATATAGTTTAATAGTTAGTAAAAAGTAAATTAAATAAAAGTTAAAAATTTATACAATTATAAACAATGATTAAATTAAAACTTGAATCGTTCTTAGAAACGTACCGTGTCCCCGTCAACGGCGCCAAAAACTTTATGTATGCTGTGCGTGTAATGAAATATAAGAGAATGGAGTTTTAGCTTTTGCACAAGATCATGACTTATATTTATAAAAGTGATTTATACTGAGACTAAACACACCAAAATAGGCAAGTGTACCTATCGTATATGTAGAATAGTATTGGTAAGAACCAAGTATCGTCGGTGGACACAAATGTTTCTAATAATGAATCGTCGTTTTACTTTAATCGGAGGTTTTAATCATTTTGGGGTTGATTTTTAAATTTTTTATAAAATATAAATAATTATACATAATTTATAGGTGACAATAAGAGAGTTTCTAAGTGAGTAATTCAATTATAAGAAGGTTTACCATCTAATATCAAGGATCCACTCAATTATTCCTTGATGATTATTAAATGAACATTTGATAGAATTGTCCTAATAATATATAATAGAATAGTCCCTCATTTCTAAGTGAACATATTCTATGATATAAAAGAAAGTAACATGCGCATTTTAAAGTCCATCCTTTCCTAATGTCATGCTACCACGATAATGTCAATTTAAGCAAACAAGCAGTTTGGTATAGTAGAACAATTAGGATTGAATTCGATTTCTCAAATACCATTCCTAACAACTTCGAGTGGTTGTAGTTAACTCACACAACCTCTCCTTGGTTGATTTAATTAGATTATAAGTACACATTCCATTAACATATGATTTCTTTAACTAGTATGATAACCTAATCAATCTTGTTAACAATGTTATTTCAGAATTATCAAAACTAGAGAAATAGATCATAACTTATATCTCATCATTTCTAAGTACAACATAAGGATCCATGTTTAATCTTGAAAAAAGTATCAAAGTATTCTTTTTACCATTTCTAGTTTCCAAGAACATGAATTACCATGAATGATTATAAATCATCAACCATGATGTATTGAGTTAAAATGATAAAACATTTCTTCATCAATGGATAATTGCAATATAACCATGTAATATACCAAACTAAACCACATGTTTCATGTATTCATCAAGTAAAACAATGCTTCTCCATAGATTATAGATGGTAAATGGAATTTAGCTTATAATGAGCATTGTTATGAACATAAAAAGAGATGATGATAACAAACACATGATTAAACTAGAATAATCTAACAAAATGTGAATGAACCTCCCTTCTTAATGATGGATTATGATGGTGTTGATGATGATGGATGATGATGATAGCCTCCAATCCTTCAAACTCCTCACTAGATCTTCAATATGAGTGTAATGTGGTGTTTTTATAAGTTAAAACCGTATAGAACTCTACTTCAAGCACACTTCTCAAATGCCACAAGAGCCTCTATTTATAGGTTGTCTGGAGGTAGAAGCACGGTCTCGTGCTTTATTAAGGACGACCCCGTTTCCCAGTTGTATGTTGTCAGATCGTACATGATGACTCACCACGGGGGTGTGCTTTCAGAGGCACGCCCCCGTGCTTTTATTAACATGAGCTTAAATTCTCTTTTGTCTTGTCTGAAGGTGACCAAGGGCCTGTGGCCAAAGGGGCAAGGCCCCGTGCTTTTGTTTACATGTGCTTAAATTCTTGTAATTTTTTGTCTTTTTTTGTGTTCAGAAGCATGGGAGCGTGCTTCTTGAGGCATGGAGGCGTGTTTCTTGTTTCTTTTATTTTCTTCTGTTTTTCTTCGTCTTTTCGCTTGTTCTTCATTTGAGGCTTGGGCTTACCTGAAATTACATTTTATTATGATAAGTAGCCTTTTGTGCTATGTTATTTGATAGAAGTTGCAGTTTTTAGAAATTATTAGATGCTTAAAAGATATATAATTTTATATACATCATGCACACTTTTTGAACACGAGGAGACCGTATTTTAAAAAATATTTAATTATATATAAGCCGTATATTATATACAAACCACATTATAATATATATTAAACATCTAAAACATCAACATATATATCCCAAAATTCCAAAAGTAATGTACATCAAATTTTCGAGTACCACATTACTTGCCCGAAATATCAAAGTAGCATAAAAACAAGTTATCTAGTACCAAATTACTGGGAATGTTTTCTAAAGAACACTACTCAAAAGTGTTTCAACTTTAAAAAGTTTATTGCCAAATGTGAAAAGTCTAGAAATGTCAAATTATAAAAGGCTATGTTGAAAATGGGCGATTTGGTCACCTTTTGTACATAAAGTCTTCACCTCCTCGCTTTTTTTCTTCGCATAAAAGAGTAAAAAGAGCTAGCATTTTGAAAGGGCTTCGCCTTTGTGTTGCAAAAAGTGTTGAGGTGCTCACCTTGGGTCACTTCTCGCCTTAAGCATGCTTTTTTGTCACGCCCTAACATAAGGCAGAAATGTTGGGGCGCGAACTAATTGTTTACAACTATCAACGTACTATCATGCAATAATTTAAAAGCAGCAATATCTATTAATTTAAGTTAAATGTTTAAATAAATCCCAATAATTGTCAAATAATAGAGTACAATTCCTTAAATAAAAAACAAATAAGTTCAAATTTAAGTCTTGATAAATTAGGGTCATGATAAAATTCTTCTAACTTAAAGCAGCATATAATCTTCACAAACCATGCAATCAATTCATTATAAACTTACGTTGTGCCACATGGCGACACGTGGTAGACGTTATGCCACGCTTGAACTCGTGGCACGCCACGTGCTCTGTTTGTCAGACATCCCATCGCGATACGCGATGGGTTTCCCTTCTGATCCATCGCGTATCGCGATGGGTCAGGAAACTAGAATTTTCATTTTAAACCAGAAGGTTTGGAATTAGACATTTTTGGTCCATTGATTAGGAAACTTGGTATTTTTATCCGATAATTTCACGATGTTATAGAGAGTATTTAAAAACCCAAGAATGAGCGGTATCGCGCTACGCGACGTAGTCATCACGTCCATATGACACGTTTCCAATTACGTGGCAACACTGGAAACGCCGGATGTCACCATGTGGCCACATGTGGCGGGTCTACATGTTGAATCATCAAACCTAGTGGGCGGCATTGCACTACGTGATGGCCAACCCATGTCTTCGTCGCCATACGCAACGGTATAAAAAATTTAGAGGTGGCTCATTGGTTTGTTGCGCTACACGACGGTCATGTTTGGTGTCCGTCGCGCTACGCTACGAATATGAATTTGCAGCCTATAAATAGGGGTTACGGGATGAAGCTTAACTCGTCTATCAGACACATATTACCTCGAAGTACGTGCCACGATCACCATGTTCCGGCGTGTTCTTTTTCTTGAAGTACATGCAAGTAGTTAAGGTTCTGACGGTTCAAGCCTTTCAAATACCCAACGATAAGTAGGAATGTTGTCCGCTTTAAGCCTATGCATTTCATCAAAAGTACTCGTATAAGGTAGGGGTTCTGCTTGGCTGTGTTATTATATTTGGCTTAGACTCTGGTAAGGGGTATAACCCATACCTTGATCAGATACAAATTAAATATAACTTTCATAATCCGAGGGTATACTTAAACTGATGTTTCTTTATAGATTAGAAACATAAAATATTATATGCGAAAGGTATAGCATAAATAGCGTTTATTCTTGAAAAAGAAACCTAATATATATTTGTTTCTTCATGAAGAATAAACATACCACATAAAGAGTAAATAAACAAAGGGGACTAAAGGTCCGAATGTTTTAAATAAACAAATCAAGGTAATGGTTATGCAAAACAGACTAAAGGTCTGAAGCTAGATCTTTGGATCGATATTTATACAAGGTTATTCTCGTACTATATATATGAGGTAACTTCAGAACATAATTAGTGAAAGCCATGATGAGAACAAAGGTGAATACGCGTATAATTTACAAACTCTTTAAATGAGTCATTTGTACAAAAGTTTACATGGGATTATAAATCCCTAAAACTTTAGTATATGCTGGCATTAGGCTAGTTATATTTATGTATGTATCCTTACACATGTGGGAAGAGGGTAGGCATACCCCACCACACGTGGTACCAGGTCTTTGTTTAATTTAGCCAGCCTATAAGGTTGTGAGAGCTGGACAAATGTGATATAGTTGATACTTCGATCGAGAGGGTCATTGATTGTTTCGAGTATGAACTAAAGGTTTTCATAATTATTATAAAGTTAGCATGTTCACCAGCATGTGTTGCTAACGTATTTTATAAAACCGTTTTAAAGGTAATCAGGAATAGGTGTTGGATATAATGGATAACCATTAGAGGATTTGATGGCTTAGATGAAGTTTTTTAATTAAAATAATGTACATTATGGTTTTATGAGTTAAACACTTTTGTAACAACTATCAAGTGTTTAATTCCAGAGATTTAGAATATATTAATATTTTAATAAAGACTTCTACTATACAACCTTAAACTCTTATATATATTTACAATACATGTACCAACTATTGGTCACACTCTTAGGCCTTAAGTTGAGGTGTGACACTATGACATAAAAGAAGGTAGATACGTAACTTCTTAAAAGAATATCAATTTAATTAAGCAAATCGTTTTAGTGAAGTATAAAGATTAGGATTAACTTTGATTTCTCATAAACTAATCCTAACAACATTTAGGGAACTATATTTTATTCACACAATCCCTCTTGGTTGATTTAAGTATAACATAATTACACATTCCTTTAACATGTGATTTAATTAACTAGCATGACAACCTAATCAATCGTACTTAACAATCTTATTTTAGAATTACCAAAACTAGAAAATTGATCATAGCATGTATCTCATCTTTTTCAAAGTCCAATACAAAGAAACATATTCTTGATAAAATATCAAGATTTTCTTTTTACCATTTATAGTCTCAAAAAACATTAGTGGATAAGTAAATTTTATAAAAGTTTGTTTGAAAGATATTAATCATCAATTATGAATTAATGTATTAAGGTGACAAAACATGTTTCATCAAAAGTTAATTGCAAAATAATCCTTATTTCACTAAACTAAATCACGTATTCAATATAAACATCAAATCAAATTAAGTTCATCATAGATTTAGATAATAAATGAAAGTTTAGTTCCTAATGAGCATGATGATAAATATTAATGAAGATGAAGATTTCAATTACATGATTAAACTAGAACAACTAACCAAATTATTGATGTATTTTCGTTCTAAGATAATAAAGGATGCTTCCAAGCCTTCAAACTCCTAGACTGATATTCAACTTGAATGTATAGTGAGTGTTTCTAAGTAATAAACTCTCCCAACCCCTCTACATATATTTTCACATCTAGTACATACCCAAAGAAATGAGACATTCAAGCTACTTATGAATTGTCTGGACAGCCAGGTACATCCACGTGGATCATTTTGCATGTGCATTTAATGCGTGTCAGACCCTACATGGGATGACTAAGCACGAGAGCGTGTTACATGGGGAACGACCCCATGCCTTGGTTGTCATTTTCTTATGTTTTTGTCTCATCTGGGTAAGGTGACCATGGGGGCATGCTAGGTGAGGCATGGCCCCGTGCTTTGTTCATCAGATTTTGTCGTTACTTGGAAAGGTGACCACGAGGGCGTGGTAGATGAGGCATGGCCCCATATTTTGCTCATCAAATTTTGTCTTATTCTGGAAATGTGACCACAGGGCATGGTCAGTGAGGCACGGGGGCATGCTTTGCTAACTGATACACAATTCCTTTATTTTCTTTACTTTTTCTTCGTGTATCCCTTCGAATGCTGGAATAAACCTAAAAATAGAAAACAAGATAATAACTAGCTATTTGGAGATTGTTTGATGCCTAAAATATGTATATTTTTATATACATCAACACTCTTGTGGTGCCCTTTGTTGGTGGATTTGGGGATTTTGGCTACTTTCTTGCTAGGCCCGAACCATTTGTAAATTATGAAGTTAGTCAATGACATTTTCCCTAAAGTAATACGATTGGGTGCTAAGGTTTAAAAGTTGCAGGTATGGGCAATGTTTTCGTAAACGGATCGAACAGCTAAACAGACGGGCTTTTGGTTAACCAGTCGAACCGGTCGGACAAACTTTTGTCAAAAAAAATGACAGTTAAGGTTGAAAAAATGTTAAATTAAAAAAAATATTCCATAGTAAATCGGTTCATTCAATCGGGCCGATGAACCGTTTCGAACTGGCAAATTTTCTAAGAACCGAGAAAATTATATAGAACCGGACCTATCAGATGAACGAATCCCGGTCAGACCGTCCAACCCGGTCTAGTCTCAAAAACATTGGGTATGGGTGCTAAGGTTTTAATTTTGTAACAATGTTAGGTACTAACTTTAACTTACATTAAAAGTTAACGAAATTTGTGTCAACTCGTCCTTGTATCCCCCCCCCCAATACCTAGGCTTCAAAGCTCGGATTAACAACGCCCGCTTTTTACTAACCGAATAAACATACTAAGAATATATTTTTTTTGTATATTAATCTCTTTATATGTTAATTCAACAAATTTTATTTTAGGTTTTATTAAGGTACATTTACAAACGTAGCCTATACCCACCGAATACGCGTCAACTCACTAATGGAACACAATGTCTGGTTTTACCAGACGAATAAATATTGTTTTATATATGATAATTTTAAAAATAATACATTATACTAGCGCCACTATTTTTTTAAGTGTGTTAATTTGATGAATTTATTTTGTAGGTTTAGTTCGGGTATGGTAACAAACGTAGTTGAGGAACCTTGCTCTGGATCATATACATCATCATATACGTGTAGAACGATACGATGCGGATTGATATTACTGTATTTACTATACTAAATAATATTGCGTAAACATATCATAAAGTAATTGCTAACACATTCACTCATAAACATCATTAGATTGATATAACATTCAAAGTACACACTGATCTCTCTCTCTGGTTAGACTCTCAAAATCTCTTACAAATATGACGTGTTAAGGATTACTTATACATGTAGCCTATGGTCCGCATAAGTATCATGGCATATAAGTCTTATACGTTGGCTAACTTATACGGATCTCAACAGATATCTAACATTAACAAAATCAGTCCCTAAACAATACAATAATGACAGATTAAGCCCATAAGACCTAACATTAGACACTAATGCTCTATCAAACTCCCCCTTGGATAATGCTAGATCTTAATCACTGCAATCTGATATTCCAACAACTTTATATCTGAATTTTATGATTTGTAGATATAATAAACCTCGGTCATATCAACTTGATAATTTAGATCTATCAAATTACCCATGGCTGCTTGTCCGCACCCCAGGCATCCAAAGATTCACTCTGTTGACCTCAGTCAAATCTATAATAGTGATAGTGAATAAAATTTTGAAGAAAACACCATCATAGATTCAGATCATCTACTAAATACTTGGACAAATGATATTATGGGAAGTAATCCACCATCTTGCGGATATTAGACTTGAACAGAAAACATGTAACCATTCTTTCATCCTTTCCTTGCAAACCCTTGAGTATATCCTATCTTTATCATCATTTGAATCATCAATAGCCATCTGCAGTTTCAAACAAACACAATAAGTAATTGAAGTTTACCTTTCCAAGGTTAAGAAAGAAATATTTCACTCTACACAATCTGTTGAATATATGATATAACGATTATTTTCAACAATTTCATCAACAAGAGCTACAATACATAGATTTTTTCAAACAACGATTACAGATTTAACAACTCAAATTTCAACTTCTGAAAGACCCATTTCAATGATTTAACATGCAGTGTAATATATGATTAATGCATCGGATAAACATACCTTGAGATAGATAGTTCAGTGAAGATAATAATAGAAATCGGTAAGAAATTTATATCAAGGAGTAGAAGATACAAACTGAGAGTTGCGGTCTTTATATCTGAATACTAATAGACAATATACCTGTTTGTCGGTAACAAATCTCGAACCGTGTGTCAACAGTAGACCCACTAGAACCATCTAACACAAATTATATTACAAACCATAATATCTCTACGTGTAAGTTTAATTTGAACAGATAAGTTCTCAACGTGTAAGTGTGTCAGCAGATAAGTTTTCAACGCATAATATCATTGAATGGATAAGTGTACTGACCTTATACTCCGTATAAGTCAGTAATACTTATACATTGTATAAGTGTTCATAACACTTATGCGGTCATAGGCCAAGTCTAGGTCAAACAAATTCGGAAAAATTAGGCAATGAAAACCACACAAACATGGACAAAAAGAATCGGAATAACATCGATGACTGATTACGAACAAAAACCCTATGTCTAATGTTCAAAAATATGTTCAATTCTGTCCAAACAGATTATGTACTGTTCATCGTTGACCAAACTTAGATCCAACAAATTAAGACACGATTTTACCTTTAAAGACTCAAGTGGTATGCGAATCAACCACAAGAATCAAGTTTTGCGACAATTCAGATGATATACACTGAAAATCACACTGATATACGGACAACTAAATATACACTAATATCGTTGTATTTGTCAAACAAAAGCGCGTAAAATAGAAATGAATAGTTCAGCGCATAAGGTCAATACACACACACACACAACACACTTATACGCCGTATAAGTATTGGACTTATACACCGTATAATTTTAATACTTATACATTGAACTGTTTATTCAACATTTAAATTTGACAAATTTCACAGTTTCGATCCCAATCAAATCCAAATTAATGACTTTGATTAATCCTTTTGAAATTTTGACCACAATTTTTAACAACCCGATTCACCATTCACCAAAATCGAAAATAATACAGAAATGTAAAATCTATTTGGTTTATAAACGAAAGTTGTAAGCAAAACAAAAATATATCAAAATAAGAACTAATAACAAACATTAAGAAACATATTTTTGTGAGTTAAGTAAGGAATCATATTGATAAATCTGTTCTTCCATCACGGTTTTATATTTTGGCTTTATTATGTCTGATGTTAAGCTTCGTCATTGATATTGTTGTCCACTTAAACTTTAAAAAAAGATTCAGAGACATCAGTGATATGATTAAGGTTCAATTAAGCACAAAATATCAGAACATGATTAGATTCTAATCTTGACTCAGGCGTGATTTGATTTTTACCATGTCACCCGAACTTGACTTAAATCTTAGAACCAACAGATTTTTAATTTGGAAATCATAGCAACAGTTTTCCACAACAAGGAATGCCCCCGTTATCAAGCAATACACTAAGTTTCTTTCACCAAGGATGAGTATGCACGATTTCATCTGTCGGCTTGCAGACATTGTATCCCCCGGGGTCCATTTGTTATTGGTATTAAGACCCGCGCAAAGGAGGAACAATGTATGACTAACAGCGTGTTTTGATCAAGTCAATAGTGAAAGTTGTACAAAGTACAAAGTGATCAAAGTTTAATGACTTTTCAAGGTTTGCTCTTTTGAGCACAATTTTAAATATTCACCGAAATGAATACCCAGATGATAAACCGCATAAAGACCTCAATGGCTCCAGAAACCTAATGCATTCCGTCAATACAGGATTTAAGGCCATAAAAGCATACACCGTTGAAATGTAGACTGTGTATTAGACGCTTAAAACACTTTATTAACATTTTATTTTTGGTGATCTACTGAAACATAAGGCTTCAGTATGACAGGTTATTAATTGTCTGCCATCATCACCATACTTTAGAGCTAGAATGCTAATCCATCTTACAATTTGGCTAGTTAAGTTTATATCAATTATTCTCTTGTTTGTTTTTAAAAGCCTACCAATGCACCGACATTAATCAATAGACTTTTATACCTAATTTTTACCGGTACTTGCATCTTCCTTTTATGCTTTAAAACTTTTTGATGAGAATTTTCTATTGTTTTTGAATTTCATACATTTTTTTTGGATTTTATAATTTTTCAAATTTTTTTGACTTTTAAGATTTTTTAAATATTTTTGTATTTTACCCAAACCATATATCCCTCAAAATTCAAAAGCCATTTAAAAGAAAAATATTTACAAAGAAATTTGACTTGGTGAACGGTTACTCAAAGGTCGGAATCCATAACATCGGGATCCCTCACTTTCCCACCTACCATGTTCTTAATACCATTAAGCCCCAACAAATAAAAAAATCTGTTTTTATCAAAAGCTTTAGTAAAAAAGATCAGCTTTTTGTTCGTCGGTGTGAATTTTGTCTACGGTAATCAACTTCTTCTAGTAGCAATCACGGATGAAGTGATACCGTATATCGATATGTTTAGTTTTAGAGTGACTTATCGGGTTCTTAGTTATGGATATAGCAGCAGTATTATCTTAAAAAATAGGAGTGTTGGTGCATTTTGTGACCGTCGCTATGCAATTCCGACCAGCTCGGGTGAAGTTGTGGAGGGAGCCAACTTCGCCGTAGGCGAAGCTAGAACAACTTCACCTTTTGGTGAAGTTAGAACAACTTCGCCATAGGTGAAGTTAGAACAACTTCACCTTAAGGCCCAAGCCTAAGCCCACGAAGATGTTTATCTATATATATATGTGTGTCATGTTTAGGGTTTATGTAACTTGAGAGTAACAATACAGAAAAAGGTGAGGGAGAGTAGTTAAGTTGTCTAGAGAAAAACAGATACGGGTAGTCGTGTGGGCAGACCTGAGGTAGAGCTCACCTCGGGTCGGCCGTAATACGTTTTCTTGTTCGGTATGTAATGTGTTTTGATTAATATTTAAAGCAATCTGCAGATCTGTTTATCCCTTTCGTGTGTTTGTTTTATGTTTAATCGTGTTCCTCATTTTCAACACCATAAACAAGTCTAGGAGAATTCCGCACTCCTAAACGTCGAACGGATCTCGTATCGATCACCATCGCACCGGGACTTACAACTGTTGGTGCATGTTTTGTAACAGATGATCTTTAGTGTTTGTTAGACTTGAGAGCAACGGTCGAAGGGGAGTCTGTTTGTGACACCCGGCATTTTTAGGTTAACTCCGTTAACTAAACCCAATTAAATCCTGTTGACTGTGTCAGTAAAACCTGTTAGTTCTGTTAACTAAGTTAATGAACTCCCATGCATATAGTGTCATGTATGCATACATTGAGTCAGTGGTGTCGTTGGTGACTTAAGTGAGAGTAACTAGTTATTGATAACTAGAATAATAAACATGCCACACATGTTATAATATGTAATATGTTATAATAAATTTGTCACGCATGATATGTTACATGTATTGTATGTGATAGATGTAATTGTGTTACATGGTTAAGATGTTACATGATTAGTTATTGCATACCCATATGTTGTAAGAGATTGAACAATTAAATAACATATAATATAATATATTACATTGTAAGTAACAAAAGAGAAGTGCACAACATATGGTTACTAGGAAATGGTTATAATAAAATGTAACATGTCATAAATTAAATAAAATAAAGTCATCTAATATTTAATCAAATTGATGATGATTTAATGAGGGTGTAAATGAATGTGTAATGAGGATTAAATAACAATGAAGATTAAAACTTTTCTTTTTATTTCCTTGGCCGTCCAATTCACACACACATACACACATTTTATTTTCTCAAAATCTCTCTCAAAAATCATAAACAATTTGGTGAGTTTGGAAGAAAGAATATTGGATTTTTGAATCAAGCAATAGGTAAGTATAGTTTAGTATATATTCTTGTGTATATTTTGATTTTTGATTCATGAAACCTAGTATCCAAATAATCGGATTTGTGAAAAATGAATCAAGGATAATCAAGGTTGATTTTTAAAAGAAATTGTGTGTCTTGTCATAAAGGAAAATATGGAAACCTTTTGTACATAAATATTATTTATAAATAAGCAAAATAATGAAATACATGAGATCTGATTATAGAAAATGGTTCCTTGATGATTAAAGATCATAAGGATATAAGCATCATGATTTTTTTGTGACTTTTGATTTGAATCTGCTTGTTGACAGATTCTGTGTGTTAGATTGTAGATTAAATAACTTGATGATACATTGGTGTTTCTGATTGATTTTTAATTCTATGATTAAATAATGTGCATCTAGTTTTCAAAAAGTCAAGAATCGTAATTTGGGACTTTGTTTGACTACTTTTTATTAATATACAAAATCGGATTACAATCCTGATTGAACGAGAAAGTTCTGAGCTGTGTTGTAAACTGTATAACATGATATTCAAAATAGATATAGGTGTCATTCCAATTCAGAAATATTATAAATTGAAGTAGGAATCTAACACAATTGGTCTCGTATAAATTAGAAAAATACAGAATATTTGGCAAATATTTGTGTACTGTTGTGTTAAAATAGAGACTGAAATTAGGTTGTTGTAGAGTGTGAATATTCTGTATATTTTGGTGAATTTTAAAATTATAAGAAAAATATATGTTATACCTAATACTTGTAAGAATATGTGTGAATTATTTTGTAATTTAATTTCTAGTTTTGGTTGGTTGGAAAAATCAGTTTTGATTATTGAAAACTTATCAAGGATGATTAACATATTGGTTAGTAAAAATAATTGTAGTCTGTAATAGATTAATTGTGGTAAATTGAATTTTGACTTTATGGGTCAACTTAGAACTATTTGACTAAGTGGTTAGTCTTACGTATGAAGTGTTGAAACTGATAGAAGTTGGACTTAGTCATAGGATTGTATGAAAAGTGACTAAGTGCACATTACTTGATTTTTGATTAAATTGTGACTAGGAACATCATGTCATCATTCTAAGTCTAAAATATTGGTCAAAAGTCATCAACGGGTCGTCGGTCAACATTTTGGTCATAGGAAAATATTTTGGTAAAATGTCAACATTTTGATCAATGGTCAACAAAACTCAAATTTTAGTCTTTGGACATCGAGACTTGGACTTTTTAGTCAACGGTCAACAACTTGGACCTTTTGGTCAAAAGTCAAACTTTGGTCAAAGTCAACAAAAAGTCAAACTTTGGTCAAACTTCAAATAAACAAGACAATTGTTTGGATACTAAGGGTTCTAGGAATCGCTTAGCAAATACTTACAGTGCTTGTAAGATTTAGGCACTAGAACAACCTTGACTTAAGCAGTTGACTTTGAATTTGAACCGCATTCGAGGTGAGTTTCACTACCCCACTTTTTACTTACTCCTTTAGGGGGGGGAAGCATGCAACATACAAACTTTTTGGATAATTGTAGAATTTTTAATACCTCATGGTACATAGTGCACTTAAACAGAAGTCCCCCTTAGACATTGGACCGTTAACAATTGTACGTTGGCTCGATAATGAAAGGTAGTACTACTGGGTTTGACGAACCCCCTTGGGGATCTCGGTTGAGGGAGTCGTTGGGCGTTTCATTTACTAGGAACGCAATATGCACTAGTCTTATATTAGACTCCGTGGGTGGCAAACAAAACTAACAAGCCAGCCTCGGTCACAATGGAACTCACGCTAATGTAACATGATTGCTAGCGTAATTAACTAGCGGTATTACTAATGCATACATTTTCCTTGCTTTATTACTTACACTCTTTACTTACTAAATGGTTTGTTTGACAAACTTGTTTTTAAACTCAAACCTTTGAACTCACCAACCGTTGTGTTGACGCGTTTTAGCATGTCTTTCTCAGGTGTTTAAGGTGCACGTGCGTAATTGAAATGAGTCTAGGATGCATGGATCCCACTAAGCATCGAATTATGCTGGGAGTCTTTAATGAAATGTTATGTCTGGGCGTCTTGACACGCACTCTGGGTTTTAAGTGTTTTCATAAATTATACGCTTCCACAAATGTAAAAACAATTTATTGTAAATGTACTTACCTCATTTATGTTGAGCAATAATATTTAAATATTTTCCATTATAAATTGGTTGTTCGTTATGACACATGGCTAGATCCTGGTATGTCACGCGCCTCATGGTAAAACTCCGTTAGTCAAAAATTGAGGGTGTGACAGATTGGTAGCAGATCCATTGGTTATAGTGAACTAGGTTTGTTTTCAAAAACCAATCTATAACTATTTTCAAAGCTTTGTGTCAGTTTTAATACTTACAAACCCAGACATACATTTCATTCATGCATGCACTGCATATGTGTACGCGTAGTATTCGCACCGCATTGATTTCGCACTTAGCTTCTACACTTATTTATGACAAGCATATTAATCATGCATTTGCATACACATTTATTATGTACTTGGGGTACGTAGTATGTTAGTACATAACCACTTAACTCTACAATGACATACGGGTATGTCGACATCATCCACAACATTATCCTCGGATAAGAAGTACGCCACTCTTGTTGTCACATCGGAACCTTCACCCATTCTCACATCATTGGATCCGAGGAAATACCGGCTTGAATATAGCAACGACATCGTCTAGAATGATGAGTCATCTAAGTCCCTTGCACGGTCAACGCCAAACAAGTATAGCCTTTTCAAGAGTTGGGTATGTCGGAAGTGAGTCTCTTATCTATCTACCATCTTGAGTATCCTAAACTTGCTAGCCATACTCCACTCCAAACTCCAAACTTGAGTCTCGGGTGAGACACGCCTCTTTGAGGCAGACCCTTGAAGGCATATTTTTTTTTTGAAATTCATCGGCATTGAGATGCCATAATTTTCATTCCTGAGCCGCGCGCTCATTTCATTAGTCGATGCTGCTAGAATTGTAGATTGACTGCGCAACTGAAAACATCTTGCTTATGGTACACACAAAGTTTATTTAGACTAGAGGGGAAAAATGCTTACTTCACTTTATTTCTAGCTTACGTCTAAGTCATACTTCGATTGCATGATTGCTTCACGAACATGTATTCTTCTGTCGTCTGTAAAATTGACCTCTTAGTGTGTTCGACTTGAGTGAATACTCGGATAATCTATTCCCAACCAAGTTTTGGGTGAAACTCTGAACTAATCTATGTACGATCAATAAAAAGTCTTTTTACTGACCTTTTCTTGATTAGTATCACTTTGTACTTGGCAATCAAAACTAAGGGACAACTTAACGCATGGTGGGAGGAATTGGGCTGATCATGCCAACCGAATTATTATTTTGGGTGCACACTTAATAATAATTTATGGTGCATGTGAATCCTGATGAAACCTATAGTGTGGTCATAGTCCGTAAATCTCAAACCTATGTTTCCACCATTGCTGGAAGCTCTCATAACTCGTCCAACACTAGTAGAAATGGTATAATATGTTCTATAACTGGTAGAAACGACTAGTCGATTGAAGATGGATCCTCATAAAATTTGATGTTTTAGTTACCAATATGCAAGTTATTTTGGCAAGCTTAAGATATCTATTAAAAACCTTGTTATAAAAATAATCAAAATTCAAACCTCTCTAGCGTTTAGTGGCAGGACCTCTAACCCTAGTGTATATGCGAAGATTTAAGAACCTCTTGTAAACCAACACCGTGTTTGTGCGACCTAGCTAAAAGTTCCTATTGTTATACTTACCCTGACCAATTGTTAACTCCCACTTTAACTTCAAATTTTTTTTTCCGACCATGACAAACTCTATAATAAGCCCATTCCGTAAGATAATCCCATTCTCTCAAGGACATTGGAAAACATAATTTAAACCATCGAATCTCCACTAGAATGCGATGACTTGGAATACCTTATGCACGGATGGAACCGTAATCCTATAACAAAACTCTTTGAGAAATATCTCTCTTTAACACCCCTCTTTGGCTAACATTCTCAAAAACAATTTTAATCACTCGCCTCATCTTGACCCCGTGAACTAGCTACTAGTGTGGTCCTACCTCAACTCTTATGGAAATAGGTAATTTAGTTATCTAACCTTTCATAAAGCGTTGAATCTTCCTCTAGACCCATAGCTCTAAAGACACCTCCCTAAGGATTGGGGAATTCTCTATGCAACTTTTCCTAGAAAGTTTTTGGCCCCAGAGCAATGATTCTTAATCGTCTGAAGTAATGCCTTGATTGTATGTGAAAGCTGATGGTGTAACTCATCTTTTGTGCCTATAGTAACAATGAACAAGTTTTTTATACAAACCTCCAGCACTGACTCGCTATAGTGTGAGTCAAACCCCGAATAGCCTAAGTATTATTGAATGCCCTCGTGAAGGAAACTAAATTGATTTCTTCCCATTTGACTTCAGTACAAGCTCGAACCCGCTAATTCTATCAATTTGCACGCACATAAGGAAGTGATAAAAACCAAACCTAAACTTCAATAGAATAGCGAGTATGACCTTGACGAGACATATGGTTAAACTTTTCTTCTAGTAAACAAACAACAAAGTGATGGACATACTATCCAATAGACGATCAACCTCCGATAATAACTTCGTCTGTGACAAACCGTAATTTGAATGAAACCCGAATAACCGTTGTCCTCATTATGACTTCTATTTCCCCTAGGAACAAAGTTTGAGAAACAACAAATTTCTATTTCTGGTGTACGCTATATCGCACGACTGAGGACCAAATAGTTAACATGAATAAGTCATGTCAGTTGGCGTAAGACCATTCATCATCAAAACCCTGATCAGATCCATAACTCACAAGGAACGACGAGTAACCATCCATATATGTATTCATATGGGTTCATATTGGTCTATCTTATATGAAAAACATATACTCATCTTTTCTTGCCTAAAGTGGAGAAGAGAAATTTACCAATTGCACTTGATACTGGGAAGATACAGTTTGGT